>NC_081414.1:162851351-163151351 GCF_030272615.1 Cryptomeria japonica
AACCCGACGTGAATCGAACACGCAACCTTCTGATTATTTTTTGTCAAACTAACATTTTTGCTTGTTGAAACTACCACACAGGTCGTGCTTCGGCGCTAATGAACATGTTTTAGCGCTATCGATACAATTTCTTTTAGCGCTATTGTCCCTAAAATAGCGCTATTGAAAACATTTTAGCGCTACTGATTACCTTCTGGCGCTTTTGTCACAGTTCTAGCGCTATTGAAACTATTCTAGCGCTTTTGACCTCTCGGATTTTCCTATTATTTCAGCGCTACTGTGTAAATTAGCGCTTCTGAAGCCCAGACTAGCGCTATTGTATAAATTAGCGCTTCTGTTTAAAAAGTAGAATAGCGCTATTGCGACAGAATGTTGTCCAATTCGCTTTGTAACCAAAATCAGAATTTAGGCTTGTGTAAGCCCACACTAACATTTGACCATTGACTGTGTGCAGGTTCTAATTTTCTTTGTGCAGGGGAAGGAGTTAGTTTAGATGCCTTAAAATCTTTTTTTTTTACTTTCTTACAAAAGTTGGTTAAAAAGAATCCATTTTTTTCCTTCTTGCACAAGTTAAAATAAACCTCACGTTTTATTTTGGAGTGCATAAAATGAACCTCAAACTTGTTTTTGGTGCTTAAAAGAAAATTCATCTTTCTTTATTGCAAGGTAAAAAGAACAACAACTTCAAACATTTGTTTTCTTGCAAGTTAGGAAACACACTTTATTTGGTGCTTAAAACCAAACAATTCCATTTTCTTGCATCAAATCTAAAAATCACAAGCCACACTCCAAATTTTGGTGCAGTTAAAAACTTACAAACCACTTGTTTTGATTTTTGCAAACAAATTTTCCTTCAAGCAAAAACGTGTTTTTCATTAAGTTGACCAGGATTTCCAAATTCTAGATTACAAAACACATTGCCCATGAAGTTAAAAAGAACACCATGACTGTTGGAGCAACATCTCCAAATAGTTAAATCATCTTTGCAAATGCTGGATTAAAAAGAACAAGTGTTTTACATATCTGGCACGCTTGTGCAAAAAGTCAGTCGAGTGGACCTACTTCTAACACACACTATCCTCTCCCTTGGCTCTCGTGGTCCTAGGTGCAAGAGAAAAGTGTTAGTAACACTCAAAATTTTATTTTTTTAAAAGAGGCCTGCCAAGGGATCGATACTCTTGGGAACGACCTCGAGCGGTAAATCCTTCGAGCCGCTATAGAAATCAGGTGAGAGCGAAAGCTGTAGCCTTGGGTATAGCTGTTCCTACAGTGTAACTGGCCGAAAGGACAAATGGGCCCCACCACCAGTTACAAGGCTCTTAAGTGAGTCACTGCAGAATGAATTTATGTCCAAAGCCATCGAACATGACTAAACACCTTTAAGTAGAAGCCCACCCGTTCTATTGATTGAGGATATTTGAGATATAATTTAGTGCAAGAGCATAGATGGTTTTGCTCCCAAGATACTCACCATACATATTTCCTTGAGTAGAAACATAGCTTTTTGAAAAGTCACTTGTGGCTTGATAAAAGTGGTGACTCCCCCATCATAGGGATCATCTATTTGTTATGCTCGTGCAAGACTTAGTATATCACATCCTTACCTGCCAAGGCGGGATTCATAAGGTATGTAGTACCAAAGTCGAAGAAATATCAAGATGTGGGCTAAATTTATCACAACTGGCCATTTGACCTTAGGGATAAAAAGTGTTTGAAGTGTGTTCGTTTTACAGACCTAGTGCTAATTGAGCCGACTTCAGGCTTTGGAAATACACCTTAAAATACATCTAAAGGAAGGGTCAAAAACAAAGTCCAAGGATTGGGTTGATCTAGACCCATACTCATTTGTGCCTTTGAGGCAACATTCTTGTGTTTGTGTGCTTGCTTTGTTTTCTTGTCAAAGAAAAATCAGAAAATCACTTCCCAAAAACAAAGTATTCATCCAATCAAACATTTTTTTAAAACAACCAAACACATCAAAAACAAACAGAAATACCAAAAACAAAGTGCAAAGCAAACAAAGAGTCAAATTTTATGACCATTCTTCACATCTTGCGAAAGAAGAAGTGTCATCAGAATATCAACTTGAAAAGGAGACCATTAAGCTCAAAGGCTTTGATCAAAAGGAGGAAATTCTTCTATCTTAATAGACAAATTTTTGTCTCACATAGAGTCTTTCTACATCGCATGCGTCTATACCTTCAAGGTAAAACAAACGAGTTTGATTCAGAATCATTGAACCGCAGAGCTTTTATGCAATATAGAGCTCTAAGTTATCACAAAAATCAAGGAGGAAAGATCAATCCCAACTTCTTCCCAAACATCTGTATCACCTACAACACAGCTCGAGAAGTGTCACCAACGCCTGAAAGGGAAGAGGTAGAGTTTGTTCCATTTGTGACACAAAGTTTTTATTGAAGTTGAAAACAAAACATCCAGTATCTTACTCATACATCATCACTTCATCATCAATCCGTTCCAACTCTCAAAACATTCGAAGGTTCTTGTCCCAAGATCCCTTTTTAGATATTGCTTGAATCAAACACATCACATCACCTTTTAGATTATTTCTACATCTAGGATAAGCTCATCCTAAGAGATACATCTACGCAGGTTAAAACTAGTTCATGAGTGAATCCTCTCATTACTAGGTAGTCAAAATCTGTAACACATCTCAGATTTCTCTACACCTTATCACATTCAAAACTTATCAAACAAGCAAGCAATTCGAAGAAGGAATTTCGGTTACATCTACTTTAGAGTGCTAGAGATCTACATACCATACAATCCACTAATCATCAATCTTTCATCAACAACTCATCATCATCTTCAATCAACTTCAAAACAAAACTTGTAAACAAAATGGCTCAAACCCGATCGCGATCAAGGCAACGAGAAATAGAAATTGAGGAAGAAGAGGACAACCTCAATGAATTTCAAGAAGCACTTGGAGGAAATGCAAATGATGAAAACCCAAGTACTCCCACTCCTTCAACAATCGAAAGGGTTCAGCATAACCCTCACTTTAACAGATTATTTGATGAAATACTCAGGAGCAATGCGGATGCTCACTTCTTAAAACTCGCTCAAGAAGGAGCCAAACTCCCCTCGGACTTTGATCTTGCCCAATTAAGACAGGCATCAGAAAGACAAAGTCGCCATGAAGAGGAAAGAGGTAGAGATCCCATTAGATATAACATTCCTCGAGGTAATCCACCACCTCCTCATCCAAATGAAATAGAGATGTTGCGGCAACAAGTCGAGAATCTCGCCCAACAACTTCATAGTGGTGTTAAGACCAATCAATTCTCACTTAACGACATTTGTCCCTATCCTTTTGATAGGAATCTTTATATGCCACCCTTTCCACGTGGGTTCGAAACACCCAAATTTGAAAAATATAGAGGAAAGGGGGATCCCCGTGATCATGTCTGAGAATTTCATTCCGCTTGTCTTGAAGTGGCTTATGAGGACACATACCTAATGCGCCTTTTTCCCCAAAGCTTGGGAGGAACAACCACATCATGGTTTTCCTGACTACCAGGTGGCATTAGAACATTTGAGGAACTCATCCAGAAGTTTCTGTCTCATTACTCTTATAACATTGAACGCGACATCACCATGGCTGATCTGTGCAATACCAAACAAAAACCAGGTGAACTATTCTCAGTATTCCTGCAACGATGGCGCCAAATGTCTAGCAGACGTTCTCTTCAGTTACCTGAACGAGAACTAGTGGAAATTTTCATTTCCAACTTAAACGAAGAAATGAAATTTCACTTGGATGTCAAAGACACAGACTCCTTTAACGATATGATTACCAAAGGTATAAAATGTGAAAGGGCACTCATCAAGAAAGGACTCATCAAAATCTTTAATGAACCAAAAGATGGTCCTCGTCCGTGCTTCAATAGTGATAAACCAAACTTCTGGAACAAAAACAAGAATATTGTCAATGATGGGGTTGTGGATGCTCGGACTATCCAAAATGCACAACCTATGGTTCGGTTTGTAGGACAAAATCCTCCACCTCAGAATAACACAAATGTTCCTCCTAATCAAGGTCGCATCACATCTCAAGATGAACCAAGACCTCGTCCACAAAAACAAAAACGCACATACACTCCCTTAGGGGAACCCATTGAAACAGTGTTGCGACAAATCCTTTCTCAGAATTTGGTCACTCTACCTAAGCTATCAAAATATGAGCCTCAAGTCAAACTGGCATGGTGGAGAGATACTGAACACTATGAGTTCCATCAAGGACGAGGACACAAGACAAGTAATTGTCACCGATTGAAAGATCTCATTCAGGATCTTATTGATCAAGGAGAAATTGAGATTGAAGGACATGACCCAAAAACAACAAATAATGATCATCTGATGTTCAAGAATCCACTTCCATCACAAGATCAAAGGGGTCCTTCCACTTCCCGGCGAGGCACTGATACCACTGATTATATGCAGGCTGCGTATAACTACACTGTAAATCACTTATATGATGCCAATGAACAAGTTGCAACTATAACCTTCAAAAATCTCAACTCCAATTGCAATGTTGTTACGCGTCGCGGCAAAGTTACCATAAAAGAAGCTCCACAAGGCACCACCTCCATCCCAAAGCAATATAACCTTGTGGAACAATTAGACAAAACCCCTACGCTTATATCCATTTTAGAACTTTTGCGCCTATCACCCTCTCATAAAACTATCTTGGATCAAGTGCTCCAAGAGGCGTCAGTCCCTGCAAACCTGAACACAGACCAATTTCAAGCCATGGTTGGAAATCTAAAGTCATCACCTTGTCTCACTTTTTTCGAAAGTGACAACTCTTCGTTCCAACAACCTCATAACGCTTCACTACACATTGAAGGCTTTATCAACCAACACAGGATCAAGCGAGTCTTGATAGATAATGGAGCAGGCCTAAACATTTGTACATTATAGTTGGTCACAACATTGGGATATGCAATAGAATCAGTGGATCCTCGCAAGAAGATCACCATCAAGGCCTATGATGATGCAGAGCGTTCATCCAAAGGAGCTATGGTACTACCAATCCGAGTGGGCCTTGTGGTAAAGCACATCATTTGTCAGGTTCTGGACCTTCCTCTGCCATACAATCTATTATTAGGAAGACCTTGGATACATGCCATGCAAGCCGTTCCATCCACCTACCATCAATGTATCAAGTTC
The DNA here is from genome assembly GCF_030272615.1 of Cryptomeria japonica. NCBI lineage: Eukaryota > Viridiplantae > Streptophyta > Pinopsida > Cupressales > Cupressaceae > Cryptomeria > Cryptomeria japonica. The sequence continues at coordinate 162,856,548 of NC_081414.1, forward strand.
CCACATAACGGTACAGAGATCACAATCCTGGGTGATGCAAATCCCTTTGCTTTTTGCCATAATATCAGCCATCAACTAGAGATTACTGTTCCTAATAATAGGGAAGCCATTCCCTCCACATCATATGTAAGTCCCACCTCTCTTACCAGTTCAAACACCCCTATACCCAAGCAAGAAAAGATTAAGATGAAAGTTGCAAAGGAAGGTCCCGGGGAATACAACTTGAGTCAACTCTTTTGTGTGGGACAGATGCCCACTTCTCCTAGAACACATGGTAAACCACAACAGTTACTCCAAAAACCCATAGTCACGCCCGCATGTGCTTTGACGCCTTTCGTCCTTGGAAAGAGTCAAGAGGAAGAAACACAAGATGAGGACCTAGCGGACTGGATCTATAAGGATCCCATCACCACTGATAAACCGCAAGTTACACTTCCTACAGAATAGTATGGCAAAGGCCTCCTCATTATGCAAAGAATGGGATATGATGATCAGAGTGCTTTGGGATCCTGCAAACAAGGACGACATGAACCGCTGCTGCCAGAGTTCAAACCCAAAGGTAATACAGGCCTAGGCTTTGAAAAAGAAGTCCTTCCTAAACTCAGATTCAAAGGCAAACCCAACAAACCATTTTGCCCACCTACTGCAAAGAGGACACCTTTTATAATCAAAGCACCATCAAGCCATATCCCCATTACCCCATCAAGGCTCACGACTCCACCGCAACCATCACCAGTGCCAAAAATCCCACCAATCGAACCAGTAATCCCATCCACAACAGTCATCACATCAATAAAACCATTCATAGCCGCAACTATATTGGAACCCGCAGCAGCATCTATGGCACCAGCCATTCCAACAGAAGCCACTAAATCAACACTGTTGACACTTCCAGTGACAAATCCTTTAAATCCCATCATGGTTCCTGCAGCACCAATCACCACAAAGGTACATAAACCAATCACACCTACAGTATTCAACTCCAGCGACATCCCAGTATGGTATAGCAATCGAATGCTGGAAAGTGATTCAGAGACCGACTCACATGAGTGGGAATTTGATTCTGTATAGCTTAACACTTCAGATGAGGAAGACACGTCACCACCTCCGCCACGCAAAGACATTCCTATTTACGGAGAAGCACAGATAAAGACCACTTGGGTACCTGAGCTGGAAACATCTTCCACAGACCCTACATCTCATCCTATGCTGGATTCTGACAGGGAGAGTACCATCAACGACCTTCACCACACTGTCTTAACCATCACTGATACATCTCCTGCACTTAACTTAATCGATGAAGTAATGCCCATTATCCACCCTGAACTCATCAAATGGAACCAACCAAATCCCCCATGTCTTGACCTCTTCCAAAACGATGAGGCTATCATTGACTTTTTGGAATTAAGGGATAATCTACCAAGCGGGGATCACAAACCTGGATTCGCCATTGAACTTAATAGTGCAGCATACTTCGGGGCGGATGCCAAACCCTTCAGCTGCAAAAATATAACATTAAAACATGGATCTTCCAGTGAAAACCACACTGTGGCACTGTTTGATCCAACAACAGTAAAAAGAAAGAGCGTATCCAACGGTGAAAACCTCTCTGAGGCACCTGAGGATGAAGGGTTTGACATTCTCCCTGCTAGTACACAACAGGAACGATCAACGATCCTCATTGAGGAGACTAAAGAATACAATGTAGGGACTCCTGAAAACCCTCATATCATACATCTGGCATCTCTTCTCACTCTAGAGGAACAGCCTAAGTTTATAGAGTTCTTCCAGCGGTGTCAAATCAACTTTGCATGGTCATATGCAGACATGCCTGGGCTTGATCCTGATTTAGTTATGCATCATCTCACAGTAGCAAAAGGAGCCAAACCTGTCAAGCAGAAGCTTCGTAAGATGCATCCTCAGATTGCCGTGCTAGTCAAAACAGAACTCAAGAAACTCCTGGATGTTGGTTTCATTAGACCAATTGATTATGCAGAATGGATCTCCAACATTGTGCCAGTTGGCAAACCAAAAGGGGGCATCCACATTTGTACTAACTTCAGAGATCTGAATAAGGCATGTCCTAAGGATGACTTCCCCCTACCAAATATCGACATCATAGTGGATTTGATAGCAGGACATGCGATGCTTTCACTCATGGATGGCTTTTCCGGCTATAATCAGATAAAGATCGCACCCGAAGATCAACATAAGACAGCCTTCACATGTCCATGGGGCACATACTGCTGGAATGTAATGCCTTTCGGTCTAAAGAATGCAGGAGCGACCTATCAACGAGCAATGACCACCATCTTCCATGACATGATGCATACTATGATGGAAGATTATGTGGATGATTTACTAGCAAAATCACTTACTAGAGAAGGACATCTACACATCTTAGATAAAATCTTTGATAGACTGGAACAATACCATGTTCGACTCAACCCAAAGAAATGTGTCTTTGGAGTGACCTCCGGGAAGCTTCTAGGATACGTTGTCTCAAGCAAAGGCATTGAGGTCGATCCAGCAAAGGTTAAAGCAATAATGGACATGCCACCACCAAATAATATCAGTCAGCTAAGGACACTACAAGGATGACTTCAATCCATCCGCAGATTCATTGCACAATTGGTTGATAAATGTCACCCATTCACACACCTGCTACACAAGAACATCCACTTTCAGTGGGATGACAAATGCCAACAAGCATTTCAGGCACTCAAAGACTATCTCATGAATCCACCATTGCTGATGCCACCAGATCCAAGTAGACCATTGTTACTTTATATCTCAGCAACAAGTACAACACTGGGTGTACTACTGGCACAACATAGTGCAGAAGGCAAAGAGTGTGCTGTATACTACATCTCTTGCACACTGGTTGGCTATGAACTCAATTACACACCTATTGAGCGAGCTTGCCTAGCAGTAATCCTGGCAGCCACTAAATTGCGGCACTATCTGTTGACGCATAAGGTACAACTCATCGCAAAGATTGATCCACTCAAGTATTTACTTAGCAAAGCAGCATTGACAGGTCGCTTGGCCAAATGGGTGATGATTCTAAGTGAATTTGACATTGAGTATGTGGACCGTAAAGCTATCAAAGGGCAAGTTATTGTAGATCAGTTAGCCGATGCACCACTCATAGGCGATCATCCTCTCATTTCCAATTTTCCCGATGAAGAGATATTCATGATCACAACAGCACAACCATGGAAACTATATTTTGATGGTTCATACACTAGGCACGGCTCGGGGGCAGCATTCTGTTTATCACACCTCAAGGTGATAGCATCCCGAAGTCTTACAGGCTCACATTTCCATGCACCAACAACATAGCAAAGTATGAGGCCTTGATCACAGGACTCAGGCTAGCCGTACAATGGAAATTACAAGAACTACAAGTATATGGTGACTCCCAACTGGTCATTCGACAAGCAACAGATGAGTATCAGACCAAGGATGATAAACTCATGCCATACAAGCAAATGGTGGACAATCTAAAGACATCATTTACTACTATCACCTTTGAGCAAATACCAAGAGATCAGGATCGAGCTACTGACGCCATGGCTACCATCGCATCTCTACTAGATCTTCCACAGAATTCAACACGCTACGAGTTCTTGGTAGAACAACTTTGGATCCCCGCTTATGATATCCCCGAATCCAAAATGATATGTCACCTTGTCGGTTCTGAATCCCCATGGTATGGTGAATTCTACACCTATCTCCGCGATCATACCCTTCCTCCCAACCAATCAAATAACCAACGTAAAACCTTCATTCGCCAAACTGCTTGATATACCATTATTGCCGAAACCCTATACTGACATAGTCTTGATGGTACTCTCCTTCGATGTCTGGAACAAGATGAGATAACAAAGGCTTTGGAAGCGGTACATGAAGGAATTTGCGGGACTCACTCAAGTGGTCCATCACTAGCCAAGAAACTCATGCGAGCTGGATACTATTGGCCATCTATGGAAAAGGATTCCTACTACTTTGTCAGGAAATGCAAGAAATGTCAAATTCACGGTGACCTGATACATGCACCAGCACAGGAACTGCAACCAATCACAACACCATGGCCTTTTTGTCAATGGGGCCTTGACCTTGTGGGTAAAATTCACCCATCTTCATCCAATGGCCATAAATTTATCATTACTGCCACCGAATATTTCACCAAGTGGATCGAAGCTGTTCCACTTACCCAAGTCACCGGCAAGCAGATTGCCTCATTCATCCTCAATTACATCATCTGCCGGTATGGTGTACCCATGTCCATCATCACAGGTAACGGTCTTCCTTTCAAAAATTAGGATGTCCGTGAGCTTTGTGAGAAATTTCATATCCAACACCGCTTTTCCACTCCCTATTACCCACAAGGCAATGGTCAGGCTGAAGCATCCAATAAAAACATACTGAGGATCCTAAAGAAGACAGTCAATGATGCTGGTCGTGATTGGCATGTTCAACTAAATCTAGCGCTATGGGCATATCGAACTAGCATTCGGACCCCTACAGGTGCAACTCCTTATTCATTGGTCTATGGTGCAGAAGCTATCTTACCTATTGAGGTCGAGATACCATCACTACGGGTTTCATTGCACAATCTCATCGATGATGAAGCATATAGAGTCTCACGCCTTCAGGACTTAGAGTTACTTGATGAGAAGCGACAAGCTGCATACAATCACCTCAAAGCCTATCAGCAGCGCATGAGTAGAAGCTACAATCACCGAGTTAGATCTCGTACATTTGAGGTAGGTGATCTTGTTCTTCAAGAGAATCCTCGCAACCAACCAAACAGAGAACATCAAGGCAAGTTTGAATCAAACTGGTTGGGCCCATATGTTGTCACTGCTGTGTTCGAGTCCAGGGCATATCAGTTGGCTACTTCAGAAGGAGAACCGCTTGCAGATCCAATCAATAGCATGCACCTCAAACGGTTTTATACCTAGGGTGTACAAGGCATCAGGCTCCCCTGCATATCAGAAAATACCAAAAACATTCAGAAAAATGTCCTGAAGAAAATACAAAAACATTCAAAAAAGTAAAGAAAAAATCATGCATCCAAATGGTGAACAACCACTCTGGTGGCACCTTGGGTAAGTGCGATGATGAAAACCCGGCAAACAGGCACCACTCGTAAAGGCAATGGCTCCAGTATCTTTCCGGCTCATTGCAATCACATTCATGCACACACACATTCATCCATCCCAACCATGGCTTGATATTTGATCTGCAATTAAGAAAGTACTCCATGCGTCTAGCATCCCACCTTTTCATAGTTAGGTCTACAAACTGGGGGCAATACCCTTATCCTAGTGATGGAAGTGGATTCTACATTGTCTTATGTGTCATTACGTTCTTCATTCGAGCAATCATCAAAATAACAAAAACATTCAAAAATGTCTCATCAAAATCCAAACAAACATTCAAAATCATTCCACAAAATCCAAAAACATCGAAAAACCATCGAAAATCACCCAAAAACATGGCAACACCTTGTACATATTCATCTGATCAGATACAAAACAAACATTGACAAAATACTCACACAAATGACCACTTATCACTCGACCAACACAATCAACATCTACAATCCAAACTGTCTTTAAAACAAGGATGCATCCTTCCTTATCAAAACAAAGACAAGATGACGTTTTCTTTGACAAGAAAATTATGTTAAGCTATCAAATACTTGGTTGATTTATGAGTACAATCATTTGTTTATCTGTATCAGCATCTTTTAGCATTGTTTTGCATCGTTTGCGCATTACTTCCAATGAAGTACTGGGGCATGTACTAATGGTGTCTACGTGGGAAGTTCACTAAGCTACATGATCTTATGCAAAATGTAGTCATAGATCACTACGGCTTGCTGACTACAGCGTATACCTCGACCATATGAGCATGAACCATTACCAAGGATCCTTATTCTTTATTCTTTATGTATATATACTGTTTGGTTGCAGGTACAATGCTCATCCTTTGGTTCCTCTTCCTCCAAATTGGATAAAGGTTTTATTTTCTTAGTACGGTATGAACTTGTCTCAGGATCTGATCAGCCTAAGATCAAGGAGGACGATCCAAGTCATGCATGAAAGGAGATAATCCTTGTCTGTTCCGCAAGTAATACTCTGGTCGACTTGACCCTTATATCAAGTCGTTTGTATTAACTTGCTATATTAAAATCCATGAAAGAAATACTCAGGTCATCTTGAATCATTGTGTCAAGATGCTTGTATTCTCTTCCAACATTTTAAAGCTCAATGATGAAAATAGAGCACTATGGATTGCCATTTCACCTCATCTGTTGATATCTTGCATTCCGTTGCATATCACCCATCCATTCATTCATTCATATGTAGGATTTACATGCAAAAAAATGATTAATAAAAGCTGGTCTTGGATACAATCACGACCTAGTACTCTGATACATCATCAATGCATCATGCAAAGTCTTAAAAACCTTGCATTCCTCATGGTCATATCATCATTACATTTAGGTGCATCTTGCATTACGTCCACCAATGTCATTTTTAAACTTAAACATTGCATATAGTTCATTGTTGACATTAGTTTTCATTAAAATCATTTGCATCATTGCATCAATCATAAATAATTAGATTCATTCATAGGATCAACTTGTCTTTGGTTGTTTTAAATCATTTACTAAGCATTTCATCCAGTGTAAATTATCCATTACCATTTTATTAATCTTTTCATCATTTATCATTTTGCATACATTTCTTTATAGTTAAAAGATGCATTCATTTATTACTAAGTATCTTATTATGCTCATTGTAAGATTCATTCACATTGCATACATTATCATTACATTAAGGTGCAGTTATTATTCCCATTAGCTATCATATCATCCCATTATCATTTGTACTTACAAACATATTTAAAAGCATTTAGAATCATAAAAACCATTTGTTTACCAAACATTGGTTCATACCATTTAATATATCCATTTTACGTATACATTCATTCTACACATCATCATATAAACATTTGTCCTTTACATTTTGTTTATCCATATACAATCATTTAAAAACACATTATCATATAAACATTTGTCCTTTACATTTTATTTATCCATATTACATTCATCTAAACACATCTAGATGCATATCCATACATAAAATCATTCATCTAAACCATTGCATTAACATCATCACATAAATCATCACATCATTATATTACAAAATACGAAATACCAAAAATCCTATTCATAAATCATCATAAGCATACATCATACACATATAAACCTGCATTCATATGTCAGTATCCCACATCATAAATCATCATAAAAACATGCATATAGGAAATATCTCATCAAATGCATACATGTACACATATACATCCTGGCAACGGAACCAATCATGCATAAACATCCATACATAAATCAAATGCATATCATCACAATATGGGATCTCCTCATATATATCATCTCATATATTAGAGTACAATGAAGTCTACAAAATCGGCTATCAAGAGCCATCCAAGATACAGTCCATAAATAAACAATGATACAATATATATATGCATAAATGCTCTCTCAAATGCCGCTCTGGCCAGATGTTGTACCACCACCACCACCCCTACCTGCTCCACCACTGGTACTTGCCCCACCTGATCCATCTCTCCGTGGAGGCCTCATCGAACCCCCACTCCCTCCTGCATCTCCTGATCTATCCCGCCTCAAAGGACCCATCACTCCCCCACTGCTCTGCATCCTCTGTGATCGCTCTAATCTCGTCTGCCGCATCTGGGTATAACTAAGAGCTCGCTGACTGAGAGGCACCACCTGCTCATATAAACCTCGCCAGTACTCTATCTCAGCCTGTGCTCACCCAAACTGCCTCATAACCTCCCCTGTAGGCCCCTGTGCTCCTACTCCAGCTTGGACTCTCTCCTGTAGCTCCGCCAATCTCTCCACCGCAGTATCTCTCTCCCGTAGCACCACTGTCAGCTCTGACTCTCGTGCAAACAACTACACATCCCTAGCTACTACCTCCTCCTCCAACCTCTCTATCCGGGTCTGCAAATGAACTATCATATGATCCCGCGGATCTCCAGTAGCTCTCTCTCCCGTGTCCATCGTTGCCGCACCTGTATCACCCCTGCCAGTAGGTCCCTCTCCTGCACCACCCTCCCCTGCACCTGTATCCATTGGGATCTCTCTCTCCATCCCCCTCCCACTCAGTTGCACTCTCCTCTGTACCAAAGGTCCCTATGATATCTGAAGAGGTAGTCCACCTCTCCCTCTCCGCTGCCTCGGCATCCCCAACCCACCACCTCCTCCTCCTCCTCCTCCACCTCCATCTCCTCCCCCTCCTCCCCCACCTCCATCTCCTCCACCTCCTCCCCCACCTCCTCCTCCTCCATCTCCTCCCCCACCTCCATCTCCTCCTCCTCCTCTTCCACCTTGACCTCCTCTCCGTCCTCGTCCCCGTCCCCTCTCATCCTCAAAGGCTGGGATCGGCTCTGCCGGGTCTGATATACGTAGGATCGGGTGCGCCGCTCGATACTGTGTGTACTCATCTGTCACCCCTGCATCAATGACCCTTGATCGTAGGTCCCATGGCCTCGCCTGCAGTGTCCTAAACTCTGCCAGTGCTTGATCATACGGTAGCACTGGACCCCATGCATACTGCTCCCAAATAACTCGAGCATACTCTCCCGATCCGCTAGGCAGTCCCTGCTGCCGTCCGAACTGCCTCATCACCCGTCCCGACACCTGTCTCTCTACATGATAAGAGGTCCTCCCAATGAGGAATCGGGTCATGAAGACATAAGGTAGTGCCTCCGCATCATCCTCCCATGGCTCACACTCCAAGTATGGCCGCCAGATCACTGCATCCAAGTCATCCAATGCTCGCTGCCACCACTCTACCTTCCCCAAGTGGGGCTGACTTATCATACCACTATACATAAACATATATGGCTGGTCCACGGCTCAGAATCTGAGACTCACCGGTCAAGTCACTGGTAGGTGCTCCCATGCCCAAACATGTAACAGCGTCATGCCCACTGCTAGAGAACCCCGCCCTCTGTACACTACCTCGTGTAGCTCCTGATACATGTGCGCTAACACGCACGACCCCCAGGCAAATTGGGTCCCCTCAGTCATCATCATCTCTATAACCTGTCCCCATCCCACCGCCAATCCATGTGACCGCCTGTCTGGACATAGAAGTCCTCCTACGATCCCTGACAACACGGCTGGAAGGGGCTCATATAGTGCCTCTATATCCTCCCATGCGATCGAGCCATCATCAATGTATACATCCTCCTCAAAAATCCTCTGACAAGACACCGTCCCCCAGGATCTATCATATGTCACCAGCTCCCCCCGAATCGGAATCCGAAGGATACGCCACACGTCCTCCAAGGTCACCGTCATCTCTCCCTGGGCTAGATGAAACGTGCACGTCTCACTGTGCCATCGCTCTGCCAAGGCTGTAATCAGGCCGTGATTCATCCGAATCACGGGCATGTGCATCACCTCGTACAACCCAGTCGCTGCTATACAGTCAATCTCTATCTGCGTCAACCGGTCCTGCAACCCCTGTGTCGCAGAGTGGCGCTCGCGTAACTGCAACACGCACAGATCCTCCTGCACATCGACATTCATCAAATCACCATCAGTTGTTTTGTTATCAAACTTTCTTAAAGTTTAAACCTAGACTATCATTAGATACTTTGATCAAGTATCTTTGGGTCTCAACAGGTAAGCAATCATGGCCGCCTAGACTTCAATAGGCATTTATCCTAACAAATGACCTAAGTCTCATCGGGCTACTATGGTTCAAAACAACTCCCACTTCACCTCGCCATCCATCCATCATTAGGCATCAGGCGATTTCTTTTGTTCAAAACTGGGGCATCTCGTTATCTTAAGGCAAAAGCGCTATTTTATCTTCAATAGCGCTAATTCTACACAATAGCACTACAACCACAGCAAAAGCGCTCAAAAAGCTCTACAATAGCGCTACAAAAACAAAAGCACTAAACCCACTATACAATAGCGCTATTACACATCAATAGCGCTCAATTAACCCTGCGATAGCGCTACTTAATCTATAGCGCTAAAACTTGCCTACACTAGCGCTAATGAATACAAAAGTGCTCAAACTAGACCACGATAGCGCTATTGCGGCACAATAGCGCTAATTCATGGAGCAAAAGCGCTAAAACCATAGTTCCAGCGCTCTTGCTCCGACTTGACTTTGACTCAGCTAAAAACCTATCCAAAATGCATAAAAAGTCAGTTTTCGAATTTGCGTACCGCTGGTCCATAGTCGGCTGGGCGCTGGAACCGGCAAACTCGCTCGAATCTGTGCTCGGTGATCGGAATCGACATCTTCACTCCTCCTTGCTCCTCCAAATGTCACTGTCAGAGCTCTCGTTTTCAACTAGTCGCGGTCACAAATGATCCTATTTTCACCCCTTTCACCCCATTTATACCCCCCGCCGTCACCATAACTTCGCCCCGCTAATCGCCGTGGTCCTCGTGAACTTCCCAAGCCCCTCATTTCTCCATGTTTCCCCCGATTTCTTCTATTTTTCCCCAGTATACCTAACTTCTTCTCTTCTATCACCCTGCCAATTTTCATTCTTTTTCGAGAGATCGCCCGATTTTTCAAAAATTTTCGGCCCATCTCTCGAGGGGGCATACCACTCATTAAATTTACATTTTATGGGGCATTTTTCTTCACACCAATTTTTCTTTCTTTGAAACAATGCGATAAACCGCACCATCTCAAAGAGGGGCAAATGTAGTCACATAAATCTGTCCATTTTAATTAAATGAATATTTCGTATTTATTTGATTAAAAATCCACTAGCCATCAGTTAATTAAATTAATATTTAATTAATTCATCCCCAAACATTCTCCTATTAATTAAATAAATTACTCAATTTATTTTAATTAATTCATTAAAATCCAATTCCAATCAATTAAATAAATAAAATCAATTTATTTAATTAAATCCCCTTTTCCTCTTTTAAATAAATTAAATAAAACATTTATTTAAATCATTATCCCCACCCCACTTGCATTTTCTTACAAATGCAACTTGCACACATTTATTGAAATAAATGAATTTTTATTTTTAATAAAATCCTATTTTCCCTCACCCACCAAATCCACTTGCAAAAATCTAATCCCCTTCTAGATTCTTCTAACCCCTTCCTAATTAGCCTAATCCATCCCCTAAATATTGTCACATTCCTAAGCAAAATAGAATCACTTCTCAAAGTCTAAAAGTCTTTGATAACCATTAAAGGCTTTCAACCTTCAACCACTTAATTCCTCAAAGTCTTTGATAACCATTGAAGGCTTCCAACTTTCAACCACTTAATCCCCAAAGTCTCCAAAAACCATTAATGGTTAACCCAAACCCTTCCACATGGTTAAAACATTTGTTTTGACTCAACCTCTACCCAACCCAAGGGTCTCATTAAGCCTTTAATGCTTTGACCATGATTATCTCTTAATCATTTGCACAAAGGTTTATCCTTGGATTAACTCTTAATCTAGTGGATAATCTTAATTTAGGCTTGACCCTTAGCCTTTAGATAACCATGAGGTCTTCTCAGGCCTTTAAAGCCTCCAACCTCTTCTTTCAACCCAACCCTATGTTGACACTTGTCACCATTTTATTGGTGCAAATTGTGCACATGGATCCCCAACTTTCAAGCTTGACCCTTGATTAAACCTTTCAATCCTGGCCATCCATTGCTCCATTTTTCCTATAAATAGAGCCCATTCCTTCATAATCCAGATCCTGAAAACTTGTATGCATCTAAGCTATAGACATTTTAGAGAGCATTTTAGCATAAGCAATCTAACATTTTGTCTTTTTGGTTAAAATACATCATTTTATACTACAATCTCAATCCTCCATAAGCATCCATAGTGCAAAAAACTACTGAGAGCTACACTATTTTGGAACTTGGAGAGGAGAGGAACAAGGGAGAAGAAGCTAAGGCCATGCTAAGAGGCAGTTGGAGATGTCTCATGATCTTTATTTTACTTATTAGATATATTAGCATGCTTGTAGTGTCTCTTTTGGTATGCCTTTTTAGATTAGTTTTTGATTGATTAACACTAATGTTTTGTGTGTTTTTGTGTTCTTTGATCTTAGACTAACCTTGTGCCATTTAGGAGGGCATCAGTATATATACATATACATACATGTATGTATATGTATATGTATATGTGTGTGTGTGTGTGTGTGTCTATATATATATATCTATGTATATATGTATACATATACACACAAATATATATATATATACATATATGTGTGTGTGTATATGTATACGTATATACATATATACATATATGTATATACATATATATATATATACATATATACATATACGTATATATATACATATACATATACATACATACATACATACATACATACACACACAGACACACACACTTTAAAAATTGCATTTCCTCAATTTGCATAATTTTAAAACTTAAAACTTATATATCTCTTCCTAGTTATTCAAACTAAAAAGTTAAATCAATGTTAGTCATTTTGTTTATTAAAGTGTAACATAACTTTGAACTTTCATCCTTACCATATGCTTCATAAAGGTCTTGTACCTATTCAATGTTAACATGAACCTCATGAAAAATCTTGGGGTTCATATCATATTGGGTATGGCTACTTAAACATCTTGAGTCTAATATTTTTACTTTTTTTAATTATCTTCTTGTTTATACATTGGGAAACACCCACCTTAGCTTTATATGTCCTAAAGATGAAGATGAGTTTACCCACTCATAATATTTGGCCGTAATCATTCATATTTTGTTGATGAGCCTATTTCCTACCCTCTTGGTGATAATTCCTTAGACTTGAAGGTAAAATAATACCCTAGGACTGTGAGAATGATGTCATTGACAAGGAATTGTTCATTGTCATTAGCAAGTAAATCATCTTAAAGATCCTATAAACTAAATCTATTTGCAGTTGTTAGTTTGTTTATGTATATTTGGCATCCCATCAAATTTCACCAACAAAATGACATCATTTCCAAGGATATGTCAATATATAAATCATCTTGAAGACCTTACAACTTGGTGTTATTTATAGCTATTAGTTTATTTGTGTGTAGTTGGCATCCCACCAACTTATGCCAATAGAATGGTGTTGATGTTGGTGATAATTAAAATTTTCTTCTTATCTTTTGCACCACTATAAGCTGAAATAAAGTTTGTAACATTGTTAGTAGGTTAGCGTGTTGATTTTACAACACATTAACTTACAACATGAAAATGGAGGCGTTATCAATGATGAGCTAATTTGGCTCTTATTTAGAAAAACTTTGCAACCAATTCCTTGAAAAAGATTATGCAAATGTGCTAATTTGTTAGTGGGTTGAGTTCGTAGGCTATCAACTTACTCTAATAGAATGGAACCATCGTCAAGGAAGAATTGAAGGGTTGAAATGCATTGAGGAATCTATTGGTGGAACGAAACCAAACAAATGTTCTTTCCTTAGTATCTCACTCTCTAAGGATTTCTTCATTCAATAAGGTGGCAATTGCTATCATAAATTTTAAAATTATATCTTTTAAATAATGCCACAAAGTTCTAGATCTCAATGTGTGATGGTGTGAAAAGATATTTGTTTCTTCCCTTCTTTGTCAAGATGAGATTGTGCTCCTTTCGTAAAGGAAAAGTCTACTTATAAGGAAATGCAGATTATTTTATGAGCTAGAAATTTGTAACCATGAATTTCAGGTCAAAACACATTGATATAATTGTTCCTTTTCATGTTTCTCCCTATTATTCAAGACCTTAATTCGTTACCAATGAGGTTGATTCCAAATATTATAATGATGTATCTTTTTGTTACAATAAGGATACTCCACTTCCTAGTGATTCTTATAACTTTTGTGTGTCCATACATGAACAAGATGAACTCACTAAGTAACAAAGATAACTTGCAAGATAAATTAGAATAGTTGAGTCTAGACCACAATCCAATTTTTTATCAACTACTATATATATATATAGTGGTCAAGATCCCTCTATTACCCTTGATATTTCTTATAAGAATTTGGATATGAATGATCAAAATAATTATTAATCGGATTCTTAGGTTTGATAGGCTAGATATAATTAAAGGGGTCACATGTTGATGAATTCTCTAATTTCATGGAGGATTTTCATCTTGAGGATGGAGACACGTGGACATGGTTCTTTGTCCGATCATTGTTTAGGAATACAAAATTATGGATCAATAGCTATCCCTTTCTCTATTTCTCTTCTTGGAATGACCTTGTGATTACTTTTATTGAAAACTATACATGTAGTTTTGATCCTATTTCTCTTATCCAAAAGCAATTGAACATCAAAAGATAGGAGATGTACTGAAGTTCTACTTTGATTATAAATCATTTCTGGTGACACGTTCTAATATTCCAAGGAAGTATACGTTGAATTCATCTACTTTGATGCACATTTGGTTGGATGAGCTATTTTCTAAAGATGATATTGGTGTTGTAGGTGTTTGCTTCGAAGTAGAAGTGTATGGTATTTATTATAGTGGTTCTTAGAGGTTTCCCTCAATTTTCTAATGAATTATATTTTAAATATCAATTAGATGGTCTAATTGTTCTAAAATTGGCTCCTATAACCATAATAATATGCTCTTCAATTATGAACCTATTGGGTGTGTTGAAGATATAGTTTTCTATTTACAAAAGTTTCTTATGTTTATATGTTGGAGAGGATGAATAAGATAGATAGATTAAATTGATTTGATTGCAATGGAAAGAGTGGCACAATAGTTTGTGGAGATAAAGCTAAAATGGGGAGTCAATATGATGGTTTAGTCAATCAACTGAGATGCCTTGGTTCAACTCTATGCTATTGATGATGAAGATGTAGATCACATGTATGATATAAGGACAATTTTTTTATTAGCATCAAGATGGTGTATGTTGGTCACAAATTTTCCAAGAGACAAATAAGAGAACTAATTATTATGAATCTTTTATTTGTGATGAAGGACAAGCTTTTCATGTTATGATTAATGGTGATGTACCAAATTTAAATTTTTAATGTGAGTCTAGCATACAAATATCAATGGTGTTGACTTGAAATTCACTACTAATTAGCTTGCAAAAACTCAACTTGATTTTTAACTTGAGCTTGAGATGATCAATTTTTTAGTTAAGTATAATTTTCAGAGGTATGTGAATTTGAGACATTTAATTTTTTCCTCGACTCATATGATATGTGGTGATGAATACAAGATGTGATATTTCCTTTCTCCCTATGTGGTTTTGTTGGGTTGTTGATCTTGGTTCCTCTTACAATTGTAATTGGCATATTTCTATATGTAATGGATTGATGTAGTTGATCAATAATTTTAACTTAAATATATTAAAATCATTCGTCAAGAATATCTTTGATAGAGACAATTTTTTGCAACATGTTATCCAAGACCATATGTCATGGATCTTCTTTATACGGTTTAACCTACAAGGGTGTCAATTTTTTTTATTATAGTCATATATTTAACTTCCTTTGTGTGATAATTGCTATTGGCACAAGAACTAGTGTTTGTTCCCTAATATTATTTTTTCTTTTTGCTTGCCTTTTATTTTGTTTGTTTTCAATGATCTCAAAGATAGTTAGATTCATGGTGTGCATACAAGATAGTTAGATTCATGTTGTGCATACAAAAAGCACACATCCCTAACTAGAGATAATGTTAGAACATTGTCTAAGAAGTAAAAAAATTCTAAGTGTGGTGTCCTATTTTGTGTTTTGCTAATCTTACCTAGTACTTATAACTAATATAAAAGGTCTTCAATAGGTCCCCTTAGGCAAAAATATGTATGGTGTATAGTTTTTCCTCCCCTTATACTTGTCACATATCTAAATATCTCTAAGTGTAAAAATTTATAAGTGTTAGGGGTGTTTATGTCTGTTGCCAAATATCAAATATTGGGAGACAACACAATGCAATTTGTGTAATTTCTCCATATATTCATTATATACCAGTTAAATAGCCTTAAAACACCTCTAATATACTAAAATTAGCTATAAAGGAATAAAATATTACAAAGAAAAAGGAGAATTCATGGAATAAGATAATTAAGAGTTATTATGAAAGGATGTGATGGAAGGGAATTATGAAAAGGTATAAAGAGGCTACATAAAGAGGTAAAAGTGGGAGATAAGAGAGTGAAATAGAGAAAAAACATGTAGAATAATATGAACTAAATATATGTGAGCATATGGAAGTGTGGAATATATATGTGAATATATTTATATATGGATAAAACATGATGAATAAATTATAAGACATGTGTAAGCTATAACATATGAATATTTGATGAAAGTGTGTGTGTGTGTGTGTGTGTGTGTGTGTGGATGTATATGTGTTGGACTCACCAGGGGGCTGAGAGGGGGGAAGTGAATCAGTTCGGATCTCAAAACACTTTAATTCTAATATATTAAACATCAAACCATACTTAGCTTATTATTATTATTATGAAACATGAAATCACAAAGCACAACATACACATGAACACCAAATTTACATGGAAAACCCTAAACTGGGAAAAATCATGGTGAGAATCACACTCACAATATGAATAATTGATTACAATATTTAGGATCAAGGCCAAGGAACTCACTACTCTTGAAAGTACTTGCAATACTAAGGTTCACAACCTTAGGGAAAGATACAAGGGATTTTCAATACTGAGACTCACAGTCTCAAGGCAAGATACAAATGAATTCACTGTCTACCAAAAGGAACACACCTTATTCTAGAAGGTGTAGAGGATCAATAAAATGAAATGAACAAGATCTCCCAATCATTAAATTGTCCTTTAACCATTGTTTCAAGTGACCAATATCATGGCAAACACATGTGACATAAATACTATCTCAAAGTCCTTCACAAACTGTCTTTCACACTTTTGTTATACGAAGTCTTCTTATGCATCACTCATATCCACTTCACATCAATTCACATACATACCATACCTAGATCACACATCCATACCCATATATACAAGATAATTCAGTAAAACCCTTAACTAGATTGGCCATAGACAAAATAAACAATATTACATAAATTTGACCAGTCAGACCTATAATATCCATTGCAATATGCTCTGGGAGATAGAGGGGCCCCAAACACATCACAACACATCTATTCCAAATGATTCAAATGAACTTCACATGCTAACACATCCTCTAAGGTCATCAACAAATGAAATGTGTAGATAAGCAATGTAGCATGCCAACCAATCGGCCCAACAACATCTTCCAATGCACAAAACTCAATGTAGATCTAAACACGCCATGGTGAGATCCATATCAATATCTAGACTCAACCACCAAAACACATCTTGACCAAAAAGACATGATCCAGATAGGATACACCATCTCAATCAATTGAAAACCAGACTAGCTGACAACATTGAACTCAAAACATCATAACTTCACTTTCTAATCAAACCATCATCATAAAACTAAATGGGAACACTGTAAAAACCAAATGAATGTGTCCTCCAAGCCACAACACTTGAATCCACAAATCAAAGAACCTCCAATAATTCTCTAGACCAATTCTGATTGACAACCACTATTGAGAACAACAACAACCAACTCTACCATCTGAGCAATAGAGGACCTATAAAATTGATAGTACAACATACATAGATAATAAACATTATATCCAAAACCACACTCCATAATATTCACATACTAAAGGAATGCAAATAATTCTTCTATTGAGACATTAAAAATTCTTTCTAGCATAAATATTGTTTCCACTACACTGGAACCTTTTAGAAACACCTCCACATCTTCACAGGACGACACAAAAATATTAAAAAAAATATTTTCAAACCATCTGCAACACACATTGACATCAATGGCAATACAACACAACAACTCAAGTTTCCAACATTCTCCCCCTTTATCTTCGATGGCAACACCACCAATAACAAAGAGCACTAAACATACAACTAATCTCTCTCCCCTTTGTTGACAAGCTCTAATAACTGCAACACTCATTTCTCCCCTTAAGAGTAATCATCCCATCAATCCAGGAGAAAAAGATTAACTTTGGAACTCCCCCTAGACAGATGCATCACTTGAATGCATCTAGTTTAAAGGAGGGGTAATAACCCCTAACTTTTTTCAGAGATACTTAAAGATATCCTTTGCTAATGCCTTTGTAAAGATATCTACAATATTTTCCTTAGTAGGTACATATGCCAATCTGACTTCCTTGTCTACAACCTTCCCTCTTAAGAAATGAAACCATATAGCAATGTGTTTAGTTCTTGAATGCATTATCAGATTCTTAGAAATATTAGTGGTGCTTGCATTATCACACATGTTAGGAATTTCCTCGTCATACTTCACCCTAACATCACTAAGAGTTTTCTTCATCCACATAACTTGAGTATAACAAGATGTTTTTGCAATGTAGTCTACTTTTGCAGTAGATAATGACATTGAATCCTATTTCTTACTCAACCAAGAGATCAATCTATCTCCCAATAAAAAAGCTCCACCACTTGTACTTTTGTCATCAACACATCCAACCCAATCAACATTTGTATATGCTTTTAGAGTGAAATCATCATCCTTCTTATAACATAATCCATAATCTAGAGTCCCTTTCAAATATCTAAATATTGTTTTCACTGCTTGATCATGAGATTGATTAAGATTAGGTTGATGTGTAGCAACCAAACAAATAGTCTACATAATATCTAGTCTTGAAGCAGTCAAATACAACAATCCTCCAATCATAGATCTACACTTTTTTTATTATTTGAAGATCCATCATCCTTTCTTAACTTACAACTAATAGCCATAGGGGTTGCAACTAGTTTAGAATTTTCCATCTCAAATTTCTTCAACATCTTTTTGATATGCTTGGTCTAAGAAATAAAAATGCCTTTTTTTGATTGAGTAACTTGAAGACCAAGGAAAAATTACAACTCACCTATCATAGAAATCTCAAATTTCATTTTCATCTCTTCTATAAACTTCTTACATACAGATCATCATCTCCTCCAAATATGATATCATCAACATACACAACAATAAGAAAAAATTTATCGCCTTCAATTTTGAAATAAATATTGCTATTATTAGCACCTTTTTTGAAATTATATTGCAACAAATACCTATCCAACCTTGCATACCAAACTCTTGGGGCTTGGTTAAGTCCATAAAGTGTCCTCTTCAGTCTGCAAACCACATCTGAATCTTCTGATAGCTTGAATCCACATATATATTTATATATATATAGCTTCCAATCTTGCCACTACAACAAAAATCTCCTCAAAGTTTATACCTTCAACTTGTGAATAACCCTTACATACCAATCTTGCCTTGTTCCTTGTAACTTTTCCATCTTCATTTAGCTTGTTTCAGAACACCCACTTAGTTCCTATCACATTCTTATCCACCATTCTAGGCACAAGTTCCCATTTTTTATTATTCTCTATCTAATTCAGATCCTCTTCCATTACCTTAATAAAAATTTCATCCTTGCTTACTTCCTCATAGGTTTTTGGTTCCACCTGAGATAATAAATAATTGTTTGCTTTCTCACTGACTTCTATCTGTCTTCTTCTTGTCTCAAATAATCTATTCCTCTAAATGATTCTTCTTCACATACTTTTCTAGTGTCTTAGGAGTCTGTTTAGGTTCTCTTTCTTTAGCACTTGTCTCTTCTTTGTCTTTTGGAGAATCCTTCTCTTTTGCAGTCACTGGAACAACTTTTATCTGTCCCAAATTCAGGTATAGTCTCAATCTGATTCCATTCTTCACTAACTCTGACATTTGCACTCTAAATAATCTTATTCAACCTCTTGTTGTAACATCGGCATGCCTTGCTCCTTGTACAATATCCCAAGAATATTTCTTCATCTTATATTACATCAAACTTCAATCTTCTTCATCTCTCCTTGTGTAGCACTTGCCTCTAAAGATTTTGAAATACTTGACTATAGGAGATCTTCCATTCCATAGCTCATAAGCTACCTTTGGGTGATTCACTCTTATCTGAACTATGTTAAGAATTTAAATACCAATATGCACAACCTCTTTCCAATATACACTAGTCAGGTTAAGCATCCTTAATCATAGTTCTAGCCATTTCAATAATAGTCCTATTCTTTCTTTCTACAACTCCATTTTGTTGAGGGGTCCTAGGGGCATAAAAATTCCTTCTAATACCATGCTCTTCATAAAATATATCAAATTCATTTAAAGTAAACGCTCCTCCTCTATTAGACCTTAAAAATTTGATCATAGCATCTACTTTATTCTCAGCCATAGACTTGAATATCTTAAACTTTTTTGATGCTTCATATTTTTCTTGTAAGAAAGTAACCCATGTCATTATAGAATAATCATCACTAAGCAATATAAAATATCTTTCACCTTTCAATCCTCTTGCCCTTGTAGGTCTACATAGATCTATATGGACCAACTCCAAAGGTTTTGTAGTTGAATATTCATTGTTCTTGAATCTCCTTTCGTTTGCTTTCTTAGTTGACACTGCCTGCACATAGTATCAACAAGTTTGATTATCTTTGGTAAATATCTTATAACATGAGTAGAATTGATCTTCACCATATTGTCAAAGTTTAAATTTCCCATCCTTTTGTGTACAACCAACATTCACTACTTTGCACCAACATACAACTACTACTAGTGTTATCCTTCATAGTAAATATTGTCATTAGTTCTTATACCTTCTACAACTATCTTCTAGAACTTCCTTTTCTGATCTCACATCCAGACCCACAAAATATAAGCTTATAGATATTACTGCATATCTGGCTTACAATTAAAAGATTATGACTCAAACCCTTAACATAATAAATGTCATCAATCTTATGCTTACCATCATATGAAATAGTACCTCTACTACAAATCAATGCAACATCCTCACTTGCAAATATGATTGATCCACCGTCATACTTTTCAAAATCAATGAATTTTCCTTTATAACCTGTCATGTGATTTGAACATCTAGAGTCAATTATCCATTCCTTGAGCTCTATTTTTGCATGTAGGGCAGTCTTCACATTCTCTATTTTCTCAATGTTCTTCACATCTTCCAAATTACTGGACCTTTTTTCACTCTTCTCCTCTATAGATAAAAACAATGAATCTTCATTTGAGTCGTTGCCATGTTCTTATGTAGATGACTAGGTCTCCATTGAGCAAAAATTCTTCTTAGGTTTGTCTTTGTCATTTATTCTCTTATTTCTATTATTCCATTTATGATTATCTCTTTCTTTATTATCATCATCAGGACTTCTACCATAATCATCCTTATAAGTACATCTAGAAGCATAATGACCAATTCTTCCAAATTATAATATTTGAAAGGTAACTTACCTTTTGTAAGGTGTTGAAATTAGGGATTCACCACCTAGATTGATAAGGCTGCTAACTTCACTTGTGAATAACCTTACATTAAGGAGGGAATCAAATTTGATTGATCCATTCTAAAAAGGATTGAATACAAATCAAATTGATCCTTCTTGTCTAAATTGAAAGTGAATTTGAATTAGGATTAAATTGCAATACTAGATCTAGGGCAAACAACAAGAAATTGATATAAAATAATAACCGAATATTCCAAATATCATGCAAAGTTGTAAACTTAGATCTAAGGATGGAAAATAAATTAGAACATGTGACAGATAGTTCAAGCAAAATTGTCGGGACCAAGGGGAGTAGATTATTTTAGTCCTCCGAATATCGAGGGTAGACAAACTTGATATTTTCTGGATCGGGATGATGCATAAAATATACTGTCAAAAGAACATAAAAAATTCTTGAGACCTAGGGGGCCGATCTGTTGGCACATGCTATATTTGGTTAAGTGTTGTCCTTGATGTCAACATTGTATCATGGTTGGATATGGTTTTGCTATCCCGATTGGACCTATCGCAATTAGACTTGGTGTTTATCTTGGTTTTGGCTACAATTCTGATCCAGTATGATCAAATCCTTGGATTTGGTTTTGGATGCTTATTCAGGATGGTTATAAGATTTCCCTATTCTATTGGTTCATGATTTGGTGCTCCGGTAGCTATTGCTTATGTTCTCGATTGATATTTCTTGGTACTGGTTAGCAATATTTGATGATTTGGTTAGATGATTTTGGTTCGGCTTATGGAAACGGTTTCTATCATGCTGAAGGTGCTTCTTGATCGTGTCCTAATTGTTTGGTGGCTTTGCATTGGTTGGCATGCTGTTATGATGGTCCTATTTGGATCTGGTTAGACTTTCTGTGTTTTTGCACTGAGGGTTTCTACTGGTTGGTGAAATGTGTTGGATTTTGGTCTTAGTGGAATTTCTGGTGAATGCAATTGTTTGAGAATTTGAATTAGGTCCATACTATGTAATGTAAATCATAATATTGGTTTGGTGGTATTGTGTGATGTAATTTTTGTAATTATGGGTTTTTGGGTTTAGGGTTTAGCCAACCTTATTTATAAGGTTGATGATTTGTATTTATAGGTGACTTATTCATGTAATTGGGTATGGTTTTTGGGATTGATGGTTATGTTTGCATTAGGAGAGAAATATTTTTGTGCAAATAAGGTTAGATCATTCAGCGAGGGTTGAGAAGGTTTTGGTGTTGCAAGGAAGAAATCTGTGCTTAACCAGAATTGTATCAAGCATTAGTGGATGCTACTTTCACAGTTCATTTTCTCTGGATTGTAGTCTGATGTTTTGTAAGTCAGTGAGACTTCTCTTTTTGTGACGAGCAGTGAACTCTAGGCTGTTAGCCTGATTGCAAGTAATTATTTCACATACTATTGTAGAAGTATTATCTAAATGTGGGTAAGGTTTCCTACCATGGTTTTTCCCTTTACTAGGTTTTCCATGTCACATATTGGTGTCTTGTGTATTGTATTTTCATGCTTTATCTTTCATTGTGTTGTGCTCTAGTATACATCTTATAATTTGCATTAACTGTTGTACTTGTGAGAAAACTGATTCACCCCCCCGCTCTCAGTTTTCTACCGGTATCAGATCATTCCAACAATTGGTATCAGAGAAATGTCCTCTTCGTAGAAGCTTAACTGCTTGAGGAGATCCGACAGAATTAACATCAAGTTCTACATTCAACACCTATCGGAAGGAGAGTCCCAGATTTGATGGTACAAATTACAAAATATGGAAGGAGCGAATGAAGATTCATCTGAGATGTCTTGGAGCTTAAGTTTGGGAGATAGTGGAGAAAGGGTATATACCTCATGATCCTAATTCTGGAACATCAGCACCCGCTAACGAATAAAAGAGAGCTGAAAATGATGTTAGAGAAAAAGAAGCATTGTTGAGTGTCCTATCAAATAAAATAACTATTGAATATCATAGAGTTGGAAAATACAAAGAAGATCTAGTTGAATCTTGAAACTCTTTATGAAGGCAACCAAGCAATAAAGATTGCAAAACTTGAAGGTTTTCGGGTTTCTTAGGGTTTAGGCAGATTTAGAGAAAATACAAATTAACAATTATATGCAGATACAAACACAAAAGCTAAATAAAAAATACATAACACAAATAACACATAGGGGCGAGTTCACAATAATGGTTCCCGCTTTTGCCCACGAAGGAAAAATGCAATGGTGAGAAAAAAATTCGAAGGGTGTTCGTATGAACTACCCTTTGAGGTTCGAGCGAACCCCCCACTTCGCTCGAACCTACCTTTTCGAGCAAAACCCCTTCAATGGTTATTTTTGTCAATTTTTAATTATATTGGAGGGGTTTTCTCGAACCCCCTTCATTCAAACCCCTATTCGTACGAACTACCTTTGTTGAGATCTCTCCCCAAATTCTTTAGAATTCTAAGAAATTTTGGCCTTCAGACCTCTGGTTCAAGGCTCAAATGAAAGAATCTTGATAACCCAAAAATATAAGATGGTAGTGCTCAGAGAAATCTTTCCAACGAGTATAATTTTATTAAATTGTGAATTTATTATGTTCTTGTTTTTTTAATTTTATGAAATATTGGTTTTTCGCCGAACATGAACTTCTTTGTTCAACACATTGGGAAAAATAGGAAACTAATTCAAAAAAATTATGAAAAATATCTATGCCCTAGGCATTGATGTTTTCTTTCTAACAAAAAAAAAAAGAAGAATTTCGATATATATAGAACAAGTTATGTGTTCAAACCTAAACCTATGTCTGAATTATAACTAGTAGGACTTCAAAACTTAATAAAATGAAAAATATTCAACATATCACTATCAAATCAACAAAAAAGCCCTAGATATTGATGTTACAGACCAAAATTTGAAAGAATTGAGTTTTTATCATTTATAGAAAAAAAGTTATTCATTTCGGGAGGCACATCACTCTTAAAAAATGTAGTTTGCTGTAAAAAACTACTTTTCGAGGGAGATGGAAAAAATTTAAAAAAAATCTTCAAAAAAATTTTAAAAAAATATATTTAGAATCTATAGACAAAATGCTAAAAATCACTAATTTACATCATCTTCAAATTCTTAATAGTTTAAAAGTTATAGTTGTCGGAAGTTGAAGATGATTTTAAAAATGCTCATCGAAGTGTCAAAAGTGGCAAAAAAGTGGGAACCATTATTGTGAGTTCACCCATAGATTTAACGCAATTCACCCAAGATGGGCTACATCCATAGAACACAACCGTCCAATCTTTTCTTATTATCTAGTAGATCAGTACAACGCCATTACATTATCTTTTTACATTCTAGCTACTTATAATAAGCAATTTTAGGGCAACACTCAAAGTCAATTATTTTTAGGGGTTTTTTCAATGTCAATTTTTCAACAAAAAATGACAAAAAAATTTCCGCGAGGGCTGCACCCTCAAACCCTTGGTCTCGAGGGCTACCACCCCTGAACCCCATACTTGCATGATCAATCGCCACATATCAACAAAGGTGTGACTAGTGAAGTCATCCTTCCTCCTATATTTGAGGAGTTTCTCTCTCATTTTAGGTGTGTGAATTTGGAGATTTGTAGTGAGTTGTATCACTATGCACAAGAGGTACTATGGCCCATGTGGAATTATTGGAGGAGTATCCCCAAGTTCAAGTCTATTTTATGATAGACTATATTTGTAAGTGTTTTAATAAAATGATGTTAGGATAACCGGTGAACAACTGAGAGGGGGGGTGAATCAGTTGTTAACAGATTATATCAATTAATCCACTTAATAACCTTTAACCAGATTAAGTATCGATAAAACAGAAACATACGCCGGTAGGAACAGATACCGGTAAACAATACAACTTAACAATTAAACAGATAATCAATGCAAAGCAACCAAACCATATAACACCATGATTTATACATGGAAAACCTGGAAAGGGAAAAACCACGGTGGGAAGCCTACCCACAATCAGATGATACTTCTACAGAAAGCATGTGATACAATGAGGGGCCTGCACATGTAGGAAGGCACATTGCTCATCACTAAAGAGTCTCACTGACTATAGAGAGGTTAAAACCACCTCAGGATATTTGGACAACAATCTAGTAGAATGAACTGCCAGAGATAGCATCTACCATGCCTGATTACAATCTTGGTTAAGCTCAACACTGGAGGCCTTTGACCTCTTAAACCTAATTCGATCCTCAATGATCGACCAAAACTCATTCACATATGATATTACATTTCATGACCACGATACACATTTTCATTCCCATACCATGAACTACAATGAGATCTTACGTCAATTTAATACCAACCCTAAGGCCTAAACCAATTAGGTCGGTCACCTAAAAGATATTACAATAATATCACTACATAAATCCATATTACAATGATATGTCATGTTGGCTTTAGACCAAAACAACATTAACCAATCCATAAATCATCTCAGTAACGTGTAGAGAACACATTAACATGATACCAGTCCATAACCTAGATAGGCACCAGACCTATTCTAGGTCCACCAAGCCAAAGTGATGTATCCACCTAGTTGAAGCAGGATCAGAGAACATCTTCAGCATCCTGAAAGCCGCACCAACACCACTTATGCATCTTGTCAAAGATTCTCAATAAAAGCTCCGTCGATAAAACCTTAAACCTATGTCGGTAAGGGTTTGCAAGAGTGTATGATGGCATCCGATCACCAAGACAATACCAACTAAACAAGACATGCTCTAGAAACATGTAACACATAAAATGAAACATACTCCATTGATCCAAACATGCTAAAAGTGTCCAACAGATAGTCCTTCTGCCGGTAACACTAGATCTTCTACCGATAACCAAAACATGTCTGTCGATAGCCAACCATAACAGCTAGTGTTGATATCAATACAACACATAATCAATTCCTCCATAATGCCAACAATCTCCCCCTTTGGAATTGATGGCAACACTAGATGTGAAAAACATCTAAGTACCAAGAAATTCCAAGCAAGTCTCTCCCAATGGAAGACAACCAACAAACTCCCCCTTTGAATAATATCTCTGTAAAGTTCTAAATTTCTTTTTCACATCACTATCTCTCCCCCTTTGACATAAATGCTAGAGATCTAACAAAAATATCAAAGCAATAATGTAATTCTCTGAATCTCAAAGCTAACTACTCCCCCTGCGTAGTAGCACCACTCATCATTGCCAGAATGAATAGTATCTCTGATAATGCATGTCGGACTAATGCCGAACTGCATCAATCAAGTCTCTATTGGAGGGGTAGAAACCCCCAACCTGTCTCTCAAATACTCAAATGATTCCTTAGATAGAGGTTTAGTGAATATATCTGCAATCTGCTCTTTAGTATTCACATAAACCAATTTGACTTCCTTTTCTTCTACCTTGTCCTTCAGAAAGTTATACTTTATTGATATGTGCTTAGTCTTAGAGTGAAATACCGAATTATTAGCCATGTCAATAGTTGTAGAGTTATCACAATGGATAACTACCAGTTCACTACAATTTACCCTGATATCCTTCAACATTTGCTTCATCCACAGGGTTTGTGTGCAATTAGTTGTTGTTGCAACATAGTTTGCTTCTATGGTAGATAAAGAAATGCATGATTGTTTCTTGTTGATCCATGAAACCAGTTTCTTTCCAAGAAAGAAAGCTCCATTGGAAGTGCTCTTCTTGTCTTCAGTATCTCCTGCCCAATCTGAATTTGTATATGCACATAAAGTGAAGTCATCATCTCTAGAATACCATAAGCCATATTCTGTTTTTCCTTGCAAATACCGTAATATCCTTTTTACTGCACATTCATGATTTTCTTTAGGATTAATTTGATATCTTGAAACAATACTCACATCATTCAAAATGTCTGGTCTAGTCTGAGTTAGATATAATAAGCCACCAATCATAGACTTATACCTTGTTGAATTTACCGGTGCAGATGTATCTTTGATAGATAATTTCTCACTTGTCACCATAGGAGTACTTACTGGTTTGGAATTATCCATACCAAACTTCTTCAACAATTCCCTTAGATACTTAGTTTGACAGATAAAGATGCCTTTGTCAGTTTGAGTAATCTGAAAACCTAAGAAAAATTACATCTCACCAATCATGGACATTTCAAATTCATTCTTCATTTTGTTAGCAAATTTCATGCACAATTTATCTTCTCCTCCAAAAATGATATTGTAGACGTATAAAAATGACCATATTCCTAAATGAATATTTTATGTTCATTTCTCTATTTAATTAAATCCAATTTAATTAAATTACCTGCATTCCTCTATTTAATTAAGTAAGTTATTCAATTTATTTAAATTAAATTCACTATACCCATTTAATGAATAAATCATTTTATTCAATTAAATTCCCCCTATCCACTTTTAATTAAATTCAAATTTAATTAAATAGTTATCCTAAATTGAATAAATTTAATTTATTTAATTTCCCCAAATTGCAACAAGTTGAATAAATCATTTAATTCAATTAAATCCTATTATCCCTCCATCCACTTGCAAAATCCTACATCTCCCACTTGCCTTCCTAAAACCCTTTCTAATCCCTTCTAGACTCTTCTAATCGCTTCTAATTAGCCTAACCCATCTTCTAAACTTTGTCACATCCCTAAGCAAGAGGAGGTCACTTCTCAAACCCTTAAAGTCTTTGATAACCATTAAAGGCTTCAAACCTTCAACCACTTAATTCCTCAAAGTCTTTGATAACCATTAAAGGCTTCAAGCCTTCAACCACTTAAATCCCCAAAGTCTTCATAACCATTAATGGTTAACTCAAACCCTCTTACATGGTTAAAGAATTTCTTTTAACTCAACCTTCATCCAACCCAAGGGTCTCATCAAGCATTTAATGCTTTGACCATGATTATCTTTTAATCATTTGCACAAAGGTTTATCCCTGGATTAACTCTTAATCCAGTGGGTAATCCTAACTTAAGCTTGACCCTTACCTTCTAGATAACCCTAAGGTCTTCTCAGGCATTTAATGCCTCCAACCCCTTCTCTCAACCCAACCCTATGTTGACACTTGTCACCATTTCATTGGTGCAAATTGCAAACATGGATCCCCAACTTTCAAACTCAACCCTTGATTAACTCTTTCAATCCTGGCCATCCATTGCCCTATTTTTGCTATAAATAGAGCTCTCATTCCTCCATTTAAAAAAATAGATCAATCCAAGTTTGTAGTATCATACTTATGCTCAAATACATTCAAGCTTTCATACCATTTTATGCTCATCATTTAGCCTCTCTTTTAACTAGGAATTAATCTAAATATACATGTTTATAATACTTTCTTTATCATTTAGCTCAATCATAGACTAATATATCATGTTAGGATAGTATTTATACTAACCTTGTCATCTTATAATCTAGTTTATTGCATTTCTAGAATCATGCATAGCTTAGGATGCATCTCACATTAAATCAACAACAAACATCCCTCGTTCTTGCATTTGCCATCCCTAAACCATTTTGCTTAGTGATCTGAGAGCAAAAACATTGGTTTGAGGGACATTGTAAGATAGAGAACCATGGGACCCACCTTGGGAAGTTGAGTTATGCTTCATGACTCCATAGCTTGCACCAAGAAGTCCTGTGTGTGTGTGTGGACAAGTCTTTTAGAATATTTTCACATATTGAGTTCTATCGACCTGCTTTTTCCACATACATTTCTGGCGCCCATCGTGGGGGCCTACCCCATATATCAAATCAGTTTTTAAAATTAACTCATTTTGCAGGTCCGCGGGAAACAGGAATCAGCGCGTGGGAAACATTCCCTAGCGCATCTAGCTAACAGTCTAGCATGTATTGCTTACTGTTTAGCGCATGGGGTCTCTACTCTAGCGCGTAAAGTCCTTTCTTTAATGCATAACCCCCACTAAACTTTTCCTGTAGGTCTCAGCGCGGAAGAAAAATAGAGTAGCACATCTGCAAAATAGATTGGCACTTCGGGTCTGTTAGATAGCGCATCCAATTTACCATCTAGCGCTTTAAGTCCATCATCTAGCACATAAAAACCATCTTTAGCGCATCAAATCATCACTTTTCCTGTAGATCTCAGCGCGGGAGAAAAACAGAGCAGCGTTTCCAACGCACAGAATAACGCATCTTGTAAACAGTGTAGTGCATGTAGACATAATTGTAGCGCATCTAGGTTATATTGTAGCGCATACAGTCTTTTCTGTAGCACATCATAGACAGTGAGCAAGAAAATTACAATTGTAACCGAAATAAAATCTAGACTTGTAGAAGTCCACCAAAATCTAGAGTTTCTAACTATTTGATTGAAATTTTGCAGGACGCTGACAATTTCTTGCAGGTGGAGCGGGAAACTTTCTTTCATCGATTTCTTTTGTTGACCACCAAGATTGAAAATTTGGCTTTGTTGACCAATTATTTTTCATAGATCAGATAATCATTGCCTTAAACGGATAAAATAAACACCATGTTTTCATGGAGCAACATCTCCATATAGATTTTAGCAAATCATTGAATTGAAAGGCTAAAAAGAACCAACTTGATTGCTTTGTCTCGAAAGTGGAAGGAATATGCTCTCCCCTTAACTGGGTGATCAAAAATCCAAACCACTCTTACAGCTTTCTGTACTTCAAGCATTTACATCCTTTAGCAGGTCTACCTTCCCGAGGAGTTGGAATCAACTCTTAAAGCCGTTTATGGCCAGTGTGAAGGGAACGACCTAAGTGAGGAACGACTTTAACACCAAGAATTTCAACCCACTATAATCAAACGTGGAAAGTGATGAAAGTCATTTTCAACGGTTACGCGCAGTGATTAGCCTTCCCCCAGTATCCTTGAGATACGTAAAGCCTTTGTTCTAAAGGTTGGGAAGCCTCCTGAGGGATTTTATCACTGACGGCCGAACGAGAAGCTTGATTACGAACCATAGAAATAGAAGCTTTGAACCGAGTCAGTAACCAAACATTTATAACATCATAGTGCAAGGGTGGGGAAGAATCCGCCCCCAAGATTACTCACCATATATCTCTCAATATAACTACTCAACTGTGAAGCGATTCACTTTGAGTTAATTTCTAGCAAAAGGCAAAAAAACAGGCGCCCTCTAGGGGGTGACACGACTGTTTGAGCTGACGGAGTATCGAGACTAGTGGGCTAAGATGTTATTTATGACCCTTGACTAAAGAGTCTTTCTGAAGTGTATTACTTGTATCAAAACCTGTTAAAACATTGGGATTTGAACAATCCTCGCAGAACATACACTTTTTGTTAGATTAGGCAAAATGGTTGTACTTTTTGTGCCATGCTTGCATTTATTACTTTAGAAAATCATCCATTAAACTTGAAAAATTCACAACAAAAATTCCAAATTCACAAAAAAAACTCAAACAAAGGAAAAATCAGGGCAGATTAGCGCATAAGAGCAACTTCTTAGCGCTTAAGGTACTTATATTAGTGCATCCAAACATCCAGTTAGCGCGTCGGTTCCAAACAACAGCGTTTTATCCTAGGTCAAATCAGTGTTGAAACATTTAGTGCATCAGAAAAATAGTCTAGCGCGTGGAAGCAACAGCTTAGCGCGTGGAGTCCAAACATTAGCGCATAAAGTTCAACCGTTAGCGTGTGATAGGCCCAGAATAGCGCATATCTTTTTCAAACAGCTAGAAAACAATTTCAAATAGTCAAAACTTTAGCGCATGTTTGGGGGAAGCCTAGCGCGTGTGGTTATTATTTTAGTGCATAGAGGCATTTCAGTAGCGCATGTAGTCTCTGTTCTAGCGCATGATCAAAAACAAAAAAACAGAGGGCAAAACCGGGAGGAATTTTAAAATTTTCAAAAATATTTTTAGAAACCTTCTCCATCAGACATCATTTTTCATCAAACGAGAGTAGCAAAAACAAACCGTTAAGACTGTTTCTTAAGCTAATTTGTGTCAAAACAAAAGTTGTAAAATCCTAAACGAATCGTGCGATAAACGATGTCTCTCTTATCATAATCCGGAAACCTCATCATCAGTATCAACAGAATCCTTTACCATCTTACAAATTTTATCTCACAAACACCACTTGTTTAAAATTTTCAAGTTGTCAAATCAAGTTTCCATATTGGGAGGCTTCTATCCATATCATTTGACACACTTTGTCGTAAAGGGGCATCTAAACCTTCACTCTGATAGAGTAAGATTTGAAATTTTTCAAACAAGATCAACTGGATCCAAACCAATCAAAGGAAATCATTGATCACTCATGCATGACTAATCCTCATATTCTGAGAAGAAAGAACCTTTATCGCAACATCACATTGAAGAAACAACAACCTAGTTTTTTCAAATTCATCAAAATAAACAAGTTCTTATATATCAATCATCAACTATTCAAATCTCATCGGGTATTCCTTCATCATGTTAAACATTATATCCAAAACAAATCTAGTGAATTTGACAAAGAACCCTTGAAGACAAGAGCATACTGTCAAAAGTCTGCTTTTAATCAAACCATAAACCGCAGTGGAAGAATCAATCCAGCATTCTTGCCCGACGAGTATATCACTTATAACACATCTCGACCAGAACCACCCACTCTCGAACAACATATCAATGAGGCTTTTGTCCCTTTCATCACTGAGAGTTTCTACTAAAATGCCTGTTACTCGCTCTCAAAGAAACAAACAAAGCGAGACACACGCTAAGTCTAATATGAATTGAAGATTATCAAATCCTTTTGAAGTTCCACCCTTAGAAGAACCTGAAATTACTAAAGCACTTCTTCGGGAATGTCAAGAAAACCCTTCATTCCAAAAGCTTGTAGAAAAGCTCATGGAAAATGACAAAGAAAAATATCTGCTCATGCTTACAAGTAAAGGCATTAAACTTCCCGAAGATTTAGACCCAAACATCTTTAAAAATGGATCTCGACAATATGCATATCAAGAACAACAAAGAGAAGAAGAAACCTGTAACTTTGAACAACATATACCTGAGCAACACATTCCAGAACAACGCATATCAGAAATGCGTATACTTGAGCTAGAAACACCGGAGCAAAATATACCATTTACCACACCTTTTCAGCTGAGAACAAATACAAGGGAAGAACTTTTCCCTCGAAAAGACAATATACCTTTGGCAACCCTTACTCAACAAATGTAGATGTTGCAAAGGCAAATACAAGATATGTAACAAGGGACAATAGTACGGTACTCTTTAAATGAAATCTGTCCTTATCCATTTGATAGAAGATTGAACATGGTGCCTTTTCCTCCAAACTTAGACATCCCCAAATTTGATAAATATGATGGGAAAAGTGATCCCCGAGATCATGTTCGGGAATTTTGCACACTGAGCCTTGAATTTGCTCATAATGACACCTATTTGATGAGGTTATTCCCCAGAAGCTTGGGAGGGCAAACCATGGAATGGTTATCCAAAATTACGCCACCTGTTAGCTCATTTGATGAATTGGTTAACAAATTCATAACCCAATATTCCTATAACATCCAACATGCCATAACCATGCTAGATGTTTGCAACACCAAACAAAAGAACAACGAAACATTCATGGTGTTCCTTCAATGCTGGCGACACATGGTCTCCAGATATCCTTGAGATATTCCCAAAAAGGAGAAAATGGAAATCTTCATCGATAACTTGAATAGTGAAATGAGTTACAGACTAAAACTTCAATGCATACCATCTTTCACTAAATTGATTGAAAATGGCATTCAAGTAGAGGAAGCCTATGTCAAAAAGGGAACACTCAAATTTTACAAGGAAGGAACAAACTCATCAAACTACAATAACCAGAACAACACCAACCTTGAAAAATCTCGATTTTGGACTCGAAACAAAAACGAAGGCAACAATGAATCATATGATCCCAAATCTAAGCAACCAGTGCTTGCATTGTCTGGAAATCCTCAAAACACGAAAAATCCTAAAAATGCTAATCCAAATGCTAACACATATGCACCTAACACCGATCAAGGACAACTCAACACAAACAATACCAATGATACTCAAAGAAAAAACATGAATCCAGGACCTAACAACAATTCACGCAACAAAACAAACAATTTCCAAAAGCGTATCTTCACACCACTAGGGCAATCACTAGAGTCAGCATTCAGAGAACTTTTGGCACACAAGATTCTTTTTTTGCCTCCAATCAGCAACTATGAACCTCAAATCAAACCACCTTGGTGGAATGATTCACACTATTGTGATTATCATCATAACAAGGGTCATCAGACGAATGATTGCATGAGGTTAAAACACGTGGTGCAAGATATGATTGATCGAGGTGACTTAACAATAGATGGTCTCAAAACAAATAGTGATCATGGAGCCTTTAAAAATCCTCTTCCAAATTACAAAGATGGAGCTTCAACCTCGGATAATACACGCGGAGCTCGAATCAACCATATCTACAACAACACCATAAATCACATATCAGCTGAAGATCATCAAGTAAATGCCATCACCATCTGAGATAAGCATGATCATGAATCTATCAGTGTAACAACCTGAACTCAAAAATATGTCTTGAAAGGACATACTACACCTACAACTACCACACCAAAAATCCAATATGACTTGGTTAGCCAACTACGTAAAACTCCAGCACAGATATCTATACTAGAATTGTTGAAACTATCATCAAAGCACAAAGACATATTAGAACGAGTGCTATTGGAAACCAATGTACCTCAAAATTTGGATACGGACAGATTTCAAGCCATGGTTGCCCATATGACTGGACCTCATAACCTTACCTTCTCAGAACATGACGATGTTTCATTAATCCATCCGCATAATACTCCTCTCCATATCGAAGTCATTGTTTGCAAACACTGAGTAAAAAGAGTCCTAATAGATGGAGGAGCCGGACTTAATATATGTACTTTAAAGCTTATCCGTGCATTAGGCTTCTCAGAAGAATCTATTGATCCCTGCAAGAAGATTACCATAAAGGCATATGATGATGAGGAAAGATCCTCTAAAGGAACTGTGATATTACCTATTCAAGTGGGACCAATACAAAAGGATACTGTATGTCAGGTCTTGGACATAGACCTTACCTACAATATTTTATTAGGGCAACCCTGGATACATGAAATGCAAGCAGTACATTCCACATATCACCAGTGTGTAAAATTTCCTTATGACGGACAAGAAGTCTCCATATCTGCTAATCACAATCCATTTCAACATTGCAATGCAATGGGGGTAGCTCAAGACAGTTTGGTTCCTCATAATAGAGAAAAGCAGCGATCTTCAATATCGGATCAACAAACAGTGAAATCTAACTCCTTATGGGGAGACTTCAAATAGAAAATGCAAATCAAAGACCAAGGTATCGGAGAATACTCTTTGGAGCCTTTATGTTTGGCCAAATTGCCAACATCACCTAGATCTCATGGATTGCCTACTACATCAACACATCTCATCACTCAGCCCATCACCAAATTTGATGGTACCTTCATCCAATTGGGCACTCTGGCACATGAATCAGAAGATAAGGATATTCTTAGCTGGTTATACAAAGATGAGAAAGAAGATAATAGAGCAGCCGCTCTAGATATTGTTCTACCTACACACCTATATGGAAAAGGATACTTAATCATGCAGCAAATGGGATATGATGGTAAAGGACCTATTGGGAAACGCCAGGAAGGAGTCACTGAACCTATAAATCTTCCTTCCCAACCCAATAGAAACAAAGCAGGATTGGGTCGTGAGCTCACCTTCCTATTAAAAAGGCCACCCCACCTAACTACAAAACCTCAACGGAAAGTAAAGATGAAGTACAAAGAAGAGTCCTAGCAGGAAGCACTCTTTGAATCAGCAGAAACAATCCGCAAGGCACAGGAACGTCAAGATCAGAAGTTACATCAGGAAAAGCTTCTAAAACACAAAAGGGCCATATCTGTAGCAGTAGCTCATATTCAGACACCAATATCTCAAGAACAAATAAAATCATCTCTGGATACCTTTGTTTCTCCCCAAAGAAGCACAGTCTATGAACAAATATAGAAAATAGAAGACGGATCTGACACAGAATCAACAAAAACTATCAAAATGGTATCTATCATCAAAGATTTGTTTTCACCATACAACATACCAGTTTACAACACTGATAGAATCTGGGATGATGCCTCAGAGACTGATTCCAATGAATATGAATGGGGTACCTGCTCCAATGCTACTACAGATATCCCTAATGATACTGATTCTATATCTCTTTCTCAAGAAGAACATAGCACAAGAGATAGACCTCTTGAATTTGGACCGCAGAATATCTATGATGCCACGGAAAGCGAACAGGAACATTATGAACAAGTCTATGTAGAAGATAATACCATCGAAGACCTCGATGAAATCCTAAACTTCTTTAAAACCAAGAACAATTACGATGAAAACTCCATCCTAACACTCATAGTAGCTGAACTTGATCCACCTAATGATTCCTTACAGCTTGTCTTTCCTGACCTCATCGATTGGGATGAACCTAAAATCCATGATATACCAATTTTCCCAAATGATGAATCTATTATCCATTACCTATGTACCGTAAATCTAGAAACAGGCTCTACCAGTGAACAAAATAATGATGTCTACAAACCAGGGAGTGCCAAGTCTCTCAGTCGCAAAAATGAACCAAATAAAGGATCTGATGCTGAAAACCAGTCAATGGCAGCTCTAGATCACAAAAAAGTAAAAATAAAGGACGCATATGAGGGTGAAAACCTTTTTAAGGCACCTAACGATGGGAGACTTGACACTCTTCCTAAGCACTTTCATGAGCGATCACCCATATTGATTGATCCCACTCAATCAATCAACATTGGTACAACGGAAGCAGTCAGAAACCTACACCTTGCAGAATCTCTGACAGAGAAGAAAGATCAGCATTCATCATTTTCTTTAAAGAAAAGCAAATTAATTTTGCTTGGTCTTATGCTAATATGCCTGGAGTGGATCCACAATTAATCATGCATCACTTGTCCATCTCTTCAGGAGTTAAACCAGTCAAGGAAAAGCTACGAAAGATGAATCCACAGGTGGCACTCATGGTCAAAACTAAACTAAAGAAATTATTAGACGTCAGATTCATCCGACCCATTGACTATGCAGAATGGATTTCCAACATCGTTCCAGTATCAAAACCAGATGGTAGTATCAGAATCTACACTGACTTCAGAGACGTCAACAAAGCTTGTTCAAAGGATGACTTTCCTTTGCCCAGTATCGACATAATTATCGATCTCACAGTAGGCCATGCAATGCTCTCACTAATGGACGGTTTCTCAAGCTATAATCAAATCAAAATAGCCCCAGAAGATCAAGATAAAACCACATTCACCCGTCCTTGGGGAACGTACTGTTGGAATGTTATGCCTTTTGGCTTAAAGAATGCAGGAGCCACTTATCAAAGAGTAATGACCACAATATTCCATGACATGATGCATATATTTATGGAAGACTATGTGGATGATTTACTCACTAAATCCTTCACTAGAGTAGAACATCTCAGCATCCTAACACAGATCTTTGATCAATTGGAGAAATTCCAAGTCAGGCTCAACCCTAAGAAGTGTGTCTTTGGGGTTACATCAGGCAAGTTACTAGGCTACATTGTCTCAGCTAAAGGTATTGAAGTAGATCCAGCAAAGGCACAAGCCATTATGGACATGCCACCACCAAAGAATATCAGTCAACTCAGATCTCTACAAGGACGACTTCAATCAATCAAGCAATTCATCACTCAGCTAGCAGATAAAAGTCTACCATTTAACCATTTACTACACAAAAATGTACCCTTCAAATGGGAGGCCAAGTGTGCAGAATCTTTTTACCAAATCAAACAGTACCTGATGAATCCACCAGTTCTGGTACTACCAGTCGCAGGAAAGCCTCTTATCTTATATATCTCAACAACAGATATATCACTGGGGGCACTATTGGTACAAGAAGATCAACAAGGGAAGGAACGCGCCATATATTACATCAGTAGGACATTGAATGGCTATGAACTCAACTATACATTCATTGAAAAGGCTTGCCTAGTGGTCTTCGCATCTCAGAAGTTTCGACATTATATGCTAGCACACACCACTAAGCTGGTCACAAAAATTGATCCTCTCAAATATCTACTCAGCAAGGTAGCTCTTACAGGCCGATTGGCTAAATGGGTCATGATTCTCAGTGACTTTGACATCCAATACACAGAAAGACGAGCAATCAAAGGACAAGCAATTGCAAATCAGTTAGCTGAAGCATCGCTACCAGGCAAACACACCATTGAGATTGAATTTCCAGACTGGGACGTTCTTGCTCTTTGTACTAAACAATGGACCCTATACTTTGACGGATCCTATAGACAACATGGTTCCGGTGCTGGCATTCTGTTCATCACTCCTGAAGGACACACTATACCAAGATCATATAGGCTTATGTTTCCATGCACAAATAATGTGGCTGAATATGAGGCACTGGTTATAGGCATCAAAATGGCCGTAGAATGGAAAATCACAGAGTTAAAAGTCTATGGAGACTCACAACTAGTTGTCCATCAAATCAACAATGACTATCAGACAAAGGATGACAAGATACTACCCTATAAGCGAATGGTGGATGACTTCAAACAGTATTTTGTGCACATCGCCTTCGAACAAATACCAAGGTTAAACAACAAAGCAGCCGATGCAATGGCTACTATCGCTTTACTACTACAAATTTCAGAGCAATAGAGTCATTACAAATTCCTGGTAGAGCAACTGTTCTCCCCCACCGATGACCACTCTGAATCCCAGGTTATCTATGCCTTGACTAGTTCAGATTCTCCGTTATATGGATCGATATACGACTACCTCAAGCACAATATCTTACCAATTGACCAATCCCGTAACCAAAAATGTAACTTTATCCGACAAGCTGCCTGTTACACCCTTACCGCTGATACTTTATATCGTCGAGGTCTAGATGGTACTCTTCTTCGTTGCCTTGATCGTAATGATTCCGATTCTGCTTTACACGAGCTTCATGAAGGTATTTGTGGCACACATTCAAGTGGTACTACTCTTGCTAAAAAGCTTCTAAGGATGGGATACTACTGGCCTACAATGGAGAAAGACTCATATCACTTCGCTAAAAAATGTCCTAAATGCCAGATCCATGGTAATCTGATCCATGCACCAGCACAGGAACTGCAGCCATTTACAACATCCTGGCCCTTTTGTCAATGGGTACTGGACTTAGTAGGCAAAATTCACCCTTCATCTTCAAATGCACACAAGTTCATTATAACAGCAACATAATACTTTACCAAATGGATAGAAGCAGTTCCCATGACCACAGTGACAGGGAAACAAATTGCCTCTTTTATCCTCAATTATCTAATCTGTAGATATGGTATTCCAAGTTCAATCATCACCGATAATGGACGGCCCTTCAAGAATCAAGATGTTCAAGAACTATGTGAAAAATTCAAAATCCAACATAGGTTCTCTACACCGTACTACCCGCAGGGAAATGGTCAAGTGGAAGCATCTAACAAGACAATACTGAAAATCCTCAAGAAAACAGTGAATGATGCAGGCAAAGATTGGCACGTACAACTCAATCCAACACTTTGGGCATATAGAACCAGCATCCGCACACCTACAGGAGCAAGACCATACTCATTGGTATATGGATCAGAAGCCATTTTACCCCTGGAGGTAGAAATCCCATCTCTCAGAGTCTCTTTGAAAGGCTTAATCCCAGATGAAGAGTATCGAGTTAACCGACTGCAAGAACTTGAACTATTAGATTAAAGACGTCAACATGCTTATACTCATCTCAAAGCATATCAAGAACGCATGTGCAGGAGCTACAATCACAAAGTCATCCCTCGCAACTTCAAGGTTGGTGACCTGGTCCTCAAAGAAAATCCAAGAAATCAGCAAGATCGAGAAAAGAAAGGCAAATTTGAACCTAACTGGTTGGGTCCCTATGTTATCATATCCGTCTATGGATTAGGTGCCTATCAGCTAACAAATTCAGAAGGCGATGTGCTCGACGAACCAACTAATAGCATCCATCTAAAGAAATACTACACTTAAGTAGCCTAGTGCAAGGAAAAAGCCAAAACAAGTAAAAAAAAAAAATCAAAATATCCAGAAAAAAAAAGCAAAAACAAAGTACAATAAAAACAAATAGTAAAAAGGCGCTCTTGTGAAAGAATGGCTCCTCCTTCTATATCCATACCATTTTATCCGTACAAACACTAACGGCCATTACCTGACAATTAGCAAATATCCATTTAGGACATACTTAGCATCGTCACTATCCTGGTTTGTCTATATATATCCTCTTACCACTAATCCACCATGGCTTGGAAATCACTATACATATTCACATCAAGAGGCACACTCAGCTAGGGGCATTCCAACCATCTAAACATGGTAAACATTCAAGACATCAGGGCTATTTGCAAAACTCAACAACTTGACATCCAACAAACCAAAAATGACGCTTCATCGCTAAACAAAACAATTCACAAAAATACCAAGGATGGATGATTTTCTGAAGTACTCGATGTTGCACTATAGCATAAAATCTTGACTAGTTTTGCATTTTGAACTTTTTGAATTATTGGATTCTCTTCCTTGTCTCACTAAATGCTTCACAGCTAGAGATCATGAGGAACTTCCAATATTGTCTTAGTCTTCTATCTGTGAGGTGATCACTTGTACTATGTGAATACTTACCTCGAGACGTGATACGTCGAATATCACTGAAGGCCTGATTCCACTTCACGCATACAAATGATCTAATCTTGTCTTTTACGCAATACGCACTCAGGTCGTCCTGGTTCAATTATACCTTGACGCTTGTGCTATCTTGCAAAATCAAAACATCATGTAAATTTTTCTCAGGTCATTATGGTTCAATTATACCATTATGCTTGTATAAATTTTCAACATATCCTAAGCAAATCAATGCTCAATGATGATATCTACAAAGAAAACAAACAAATGGCTATATCGGATGGCAAATACAGAAAGAGGATGCTACCAAAAACATAGTTGCATATCATTTTAACAATTAGTTGCATATCATTTTAACATCATTGCATATCATTTTACATTTAGTTGTAAATCAGATCATACATGTCATTTTTAAGATACATCACATCGCATATCAAATCATACATCTCATTTTTAAGATACATCTCACAGCATATAAATGCATACATCCTGCATCATACATTATATCATCTATTTAAGCATTGCATCATCATGAAGAAATAACCAACATCACATGCATCCATATAAACACACCACATGATCAAAGAAAATGGTGCCGTATATATATATATATATATATATATATATATATATATATATATCAAAAATGATCAAAATGTACAAAATGTATCAACACTGTGTCCAGTACAAAGAATAACAATGATCAAAAACACAATAGAGACCACGTCTCTCAAGTATGACTATCCCCTGATGGAGATGGTCTAGCTCCAGATGCGCTCGCCCCTGGATCCCCAGGAGGGTCCTGTCTCGGTGGCCCTATAACACCTCGGCTCTCAGACCGTGACCCAGTAGCTTGAGATTGACTAGATCTCGACTGTGTAATCCTCTGTACTC
This sequence comes from Cryptomeria japonica, assembly GCF_030272615.1. Classification (NCBI taxonomy): domain Eukaryota; kingdom Viridiplantae; phylum Streptophyta; class Pinopsida; order Cupressales; family Cupressaceae; genus Cryptomeria; species Cryptomeria japonica. The sequence continues at coordinate 162,897,688 of NC_081414.1, forward strand.
GTCAGTCCCTAGGTACCACAGCCTCATAGTGCCGCCGATAGTACTCCGCCTCCTGAGCTATCAACGCTAGCTCTCTCAGGGTGTCTCTCATAGGACCACCCGTCGCTGCTCTGTGCATGCTAGACACCACCTCCTCTGCTCGCCCCCTCCGCTCTATCTCAGTGTCCCGCTCAGTGGTCAACTGAGCAATCTGCCGCCGATATGTCAAAATCTGTGCCTGCAGCTGCTGTACAGTAACCTATAGGGTCCGGATCTATGCATCCTCAACATGTGTAGGGATCCGAACCCGTAGTGGTACCTGTGCCAAGGCAACTCCTCCAACCTTGCCTATCCTTGGTGCTGGAGGTGGTAGCACATCTGTCCTCCTCCTCTGAGCTGGTCGCCTCGCCTCATCATCACCCCCCACCATAGCTAGCACCTCCCCCACTCTCCCCTCTCCACCGGCTCCAATAGCCAATCCACCTCTCCCCCTATCTATCATCCCCTGTCTCATCGCTCTCTCCACACCCCTATCTCCTCTCCTTGCTCTACCTCCCCACCGCCCTCTAGCTCCTCTCCCTCATCCATCTCCTCCATCCTCTCCATCATCATCATCATCGTCATCATCTCCCTCTCCCTCCTCCTCATCCGAATCAAAATTTGGCCTCATCTCATCAGGATCAGATATCCTGGCCACCGCCCGCGCAGCAAACAATCGGGCAAACTCATCCGTCATGCCCGCATCCTGAATCTCAGGGGCATAATACCATATCTGCCCGACCAACCCAACAAACTCCTCCACCGCCACTGCACTATCAATGGTCGGCCCCCAATCTGCTACATCCTGGCTCCGCCATGCATATAGGCACGCTCCCTGTGGAATACCCTGCTGGCGCCCAAACTGCCTCAAAACTCAGGTCACCACAAATCTCTCTATCATGAACGGGGTCCTCCCGATCAGGTATCTTGTCATAAAAACAAAGGACATCTCTAGCCCATCCTCTGCCCACACCTCACATCCTGTGTACGGTTGCCAGGTGACCGTATCTATATCATCCAGCACTCTCCTCCAATGCTCTAGTTTGCCCAACTTACGCTGGACAGCTAGACCCCTGTATCCATACGCATATGCGCATCCCATGGGCCTGTCCCTGTCCGCTAGTGGCCTCGCTGCTGGAATGTGCTCCCAACACCATACCTATAATAGTGTCACGCCAGCTGGCAAACTGCCGTAACCAAGGTATACCACCTCATGTAGACCCCTGTATAGATGGACCAGCATAGCTGATCCCCATGAAAACCGTCGGCCCTGTGTGACCATCTCCTCCAAAACCAGCCCCCATCCCACCGAGAATCCCTTTGACCTGCGATCAGGACAAAGGAATCCACCAATGAACCCTGCTAGTATAGATGGCAGTGGTGCGTAATCTAGGTCCAAAAACTCCTGCCACGGGATCTCATAGCCACAGACTGTCTCGTCATGGAAGATACGGTGCAGTGCCTCTATACCACCCTCCTTTGACTGCTCATATGGTAGTAGTGCACCTACTACAGGAATGCGTAGGATCTTGTAACAATCCTCTGGTGTGACTGTCATCTCTCTAGTGGCAAAATGGAAGGCGTTTGTGTCGCTATGCCACCTCTCTGCAAGTGCTGTCAGTAGCCCCCGGTTCACAGTGAACCGAGGCATATCCAAAAGAGAGGTCAACCCACATCTCTCAATAATGTCAAGATCGGCCTATGACAACCGCAGTATCAATGTCCACGGCCTCAGAAATCTCTCCCGTGACTGGACCACACCCAATCACTCCTGTCAAACAAGCAAAACAAATCCAATATCAGTTTCCACATAAAAACAAAGATATCAAAATCAAACTCACATCAACAACATGAAACAATTTTCTCATCTACATCAAGTTCAAAATCCTATCATTTCATATCAACTTGTAAAACAACTCAAGTTATCAAAGACTATATCAAAACTTGTAACACAACTCAAGTCTCCACAAACACATAAACTTGTAAAACAACTCAAGTTTCCCACCCATATCAGCTTGTAACACAACTCATGTTTCCAACCCATATTAGCTTGTAACACAAATCAAGCTTCACACATTGAATTTGAAACACGGTATGAAAACAAATCATATTTTGATCAAAACACCACATTGATATCTATACATAACTTGAAAAATCGCAAATCAAAACAAGTTATATCGACACTCATATTGGACAAATCTCTAAAAATCGTGACAAACAGGCACAACAAATTTACAAATCGGCTCATCTCGCAAAATTTTTCTAGATGCTCTAAAATAGACTCTCGCTGCACTAAAACTCCCCCACGCGCTAGGCTATTTTTTCTACGCGCTAATCTATTTACCCTATGCGCTATACTGACTCTACGTGCTAAATCTTTCCCCCCATGCGCCACCTAACCTACCCTATGCGCTAGACTGACTCTACGCGCTAATCTATCCCTCCTAGGCGCTACCCGTTTGATCGTACGCCCTAGGTTAGCCTTACGCGCTAAACCCTCTTACCCATGCGAACCTTTATGACCCCTATGCACTAGGTTAACCCTACGCGCTAACCTGCTGACCCTACGCGCTACCCAACTATCGCCATGCGCTATCCTGTGTCTATGTGCTAACCTATGTTTCCTATGTGCTACCCTATTTTATTCCGGATGCACCCCCTAAAATAAACTTGATGCGCTACTTAAAACTTTGTATGCGCTAATCTATGTTTTAGACGCGCTAAAACGCTAAACCCGAGTTTTAAAAATCAAAAAACGGCTAAAAATGATCAAATCCGAAATCAAAAGAGGGTCAAAAATGTGGACTTACTGGTGGTCCATACGCAGTAGGTCTCCGGTACCTCCGAATGTGCTCGAAACGGTGTCTGAAATACGGAATAGGCATTTTCTCTGCAGACCAAATTCTCTTTCTTTAATGTCAACAAGGCACAAATGAATCAAATCAAAGTTCTTTTCCCCTTTTATAGGAGGAAAATGAAATTAGGGTTAGCCCAACGGACCTGTAATATGGTTGCGGTCTCCCCTATACCTAACATGTTTTACATTATCGGGAGATGAATCAATTTACACACATTTTACATCGACGAAATCCTACACATCCAAGCAACTCATCAAATCAAATCAAAATTTTTCAAAAAATTGATTCATCTCCCGAGGGGGCATCACCATCAAAATATCGAATTTGGGGCATCACGCATCAAATCAAATCTGGGGCACAACTTATAAATCAAAAGAGCAACACAAAATTTGCATTTGATCATAAATCATGATAAGGCATCATTTTCTTTGAAATAATATGTGCACACACGTCACTTCAAAGAGGGGCAAAATGTAGACGTATAAAAATGACCATATTCCTAAATGAATATTTTATGTTCATTTCTCTATTTAATTAAATCCAATTTAATTAAATTACCTGCATTCCTCTATTTAATTAAGTTATTCAATTTATTTAAATTAAATTCACTATACCCATTTAATGAATAAATCATTTTATTCAATTAAATTCCCCCTATCCACTTTTAATTAAATTCAAATTTAATTAAATAGTTATCCTAAATTGAATAAATCTAATTTATTTAGTTTCCCCAAATTGCAACCAAGTTGAATAGATCATTTAATTCAATTAAATCCTATTATCCCTCCATCCACTTGCAAAATCCTACATCTCCCACTTGTTTCCTAAAACCTATTTCTAATCCCTTCTAGACTCTTCTAATCGCTTCCAATTAGCCTAACCCATCTTCTAAACTTTGTCACATCCCTAAGCAAGGGGATGTCACTTCTCAAAACCTTAAAGTCTTTGATAACCATTAAAGGCTTCAAATCTTCAACCACTTAATATCCCGAAAGTCTCCCAAACCATTAATGGTTAATTCAACCCTCTTACATGGTTAGAGACTTTTTGCCTAACTTAACCTTCATCCAACCCAAGGGTCTCATCAAGCCTTTAATACTTTGACCATGATTTAGAAAATATTGGAAGTTTCTCATGATCTCTAGCTGTGAAGCATTTAGTGAGACAAGGAAGAGAATCCAATAATTCAAAAAGTTTAAAATGCAAATCATCCATCCTTGGTATTTTTGTGAATTGTTTTGTTTTGCGATGAAGCGTCGTTTTTGGTTTGTTGGATGTCAAGCTTTTGAGTTTTGCAAGTAGCCCTAATGTCTTGAATGTTTACCATATTTAGACGATTGGAATGCCCCTAGCTGAGTGTGCCTCTTGATGTGAATATGTACAGTGATTTCCAAGCCATGGTGGATTAGTTGTAAGAGGATATATATAGACAAACCAGGATAGTGACTACGCTAAGTATGTCCTGAATGGATATTTGCTAAGTGTCGGGCGATGGCCGATAGTGTTTGTACGGATAAAATGGTATGGATATAGATGGAGGAGCCATTCTTTCACAAGAGCGCCTATTTACCATTTGTTTTTATTGTACTTTGTTTTTGCTTTTTTTTTCTGGATTTTTTTATTTTTTATTGTTTTTACTTGTTTTGGCTTTTTCCTTGCACTAGGCTACTTAAGTGTAGTATTTCTTCAGATGGATGCTGTTAGTTGGTTCATCGAGCACATCGCCTTCTGAATTTGTTAGCTGATAGGCACCTGATCCATAGACAGATATGATAACATAGGGACCCAACCAGTTAAGTTCAAATTTCCCTTTCTTTTCTTGATCTTGTTGATTTCTTGGATTTTCTTTGAGGACTAGGTCACCAACCTTGAAGTTGCGGGGGATGACTTTGTGATTGTAGCTCCTGCACATGCGTTGTTGATATGCTTTGAGATGAGTATAAGCATGTTGATGTCTTTCATCTAATAGTTGAAGTTCTTGCACTCGGTTAACTCGATACTCTTCATCTGGGATTAAGCCTTTCAAAGAGACTCTGAGAGATGAGATTTATACCTCCAAGGGTAAAATGGCTTCTGATCCATATACCAATGAGTATGGTGTTGCTCCTGTAGGTGTGCGGATGCTGGTTCTGTATGCCCAAAGTGCTGGATTGAGTTGTACGTGCCAATCTCTGCCTGCATCATTCACTATTTTCTTGAGGATTTTCAGTATTGTCTTGTTAGATGCTTCCGCTTGACCATTTCCCTGCGGGTAGTATGGTGTAGAGAACCTATGTTGGATTTTGAATTTTTCACATAGTTCTTGGACATCTTGATTCTTGAAGGGCCGTCCATTATCGGTGATGATTGAACTTGGAATACCATATCTGCAGATTAGATAATTGAGGATAAAAGAGGCAATTTGTTTCCCTGTCACTGTGGTCATGGGAACCACTTCTATCTATTTGGTAAAGTATTCTGTTGCTGTTATAATGAACTTGTGTCCATTTGAAGATGAATCCACAGGTGGCACTCATGGTCAAAACTAAACTAAAGAAATTATTAGATGTTGGATTCATCCGACCCATTGACTATGCAGAATGGATTTCCAACATCGTTCTAGTATCAAAACCAGATGGTAGTATCAGAATCTGCACTGACTTCAGAGACGTCAACAAAGCTTGTCCACAGGATGACTTTCCTCTGCCCAGTATCGACATAATTGTCGATCTCACAGCAGGCCATGCAATTCTCTCACTAATGGACGGTTTCTCAGGCTATAATCAAATCAAAATAGCCCCAGAAGATCAAGATAAAACCGTATTCACCTGTCCTTGGGGAACGTACTGTTGGAATGTTATGCCTTTTGGCTTAAAGAATGCAGGAGACACTTATCAAAGAGCAATGACCACAATATTCCATGACATGATGCATACATTTATGGAAGACTATGTGGATGATTTACTCGCTAAATCCTTCACCAAAGCAGAACATCTCAGCATCCTAACACAGATCTTTGATCGATTAGAGAAATTCCAAGTCAGGCTCAACCCTAGGAAGTGTGTCTTCGGGGTTACATCAGGCAAGTTACTAGGCTACATTGTCTCAGCTAAAGGTATTGAAGTAGATCCAGCAAAGGTACAAGCCATTATGGACATGCCACCACCAAAGAATATCAGTCAAGTCAGATCTTTACAAGGACGACTTCAATCAATCAAGCGATTCATCGCTCAGCTAGCAGATAAAAGTCTACCATTTAACCATTTACTACACAAAAATGTACCCTTCAAATGGGAGGCCAAGTGTGCAGAATCTTTTTACCAAATCAAATAGTACCTGATGAATCCACCAGTTCTAGTACCACCAGTCGCAAGAAAGCCTCTTATCTTATATATCTCAACAATAGATATATCGCTGGGGGCACTATTGTCACAAGAAGATCAACAAGGGAAGGAACGCGCCATATATTACATCAGTAGGACATTGAATGGCTATGAACTCAACTATACATTCATTGAAAAGGCTTGCCTAAAAGTGGTCTTCGCATCTCAGAAGTTCCGACATTATATGCTAGCACACACCACTAAGCTGGTCGCAAAAATTGATCCTCTCAAATATCTACTCAGCAAGGCAGCTCTTACAGGCCGATTGGCTAAATGGGTCATGATTCTCAGTGAATTTGACATCCAATACACAGAAAGACAAGCAATCAAAGGACAAGCAATTGCAGATTAGTTAGCTGAAGCACCGCTACCAGGCAAACACACCATGGAGATTGAATTTCCAGATAGGGACATTCTTGCTCTTTCTACTAAACAATGGACCCTATATTTTGACGGATCCTATACACAACATGGTTCCGGTGCTGGCATTCTGTTCATCACTCCTGAAGGACACACTATACCAAGATTATATAGGCTTATGTTTCCATGCACAAATAATGTGGCTGAATATGAGGCACTGGTTATAGGCATCAAAATGGCCGTAGAATGGAAAATCACAGAGTTAAAAGTCTATGGAGACTCACAACTAGTCGTCCATCAAATCAACAACGATTATCAGACAAAGGATGACAAGCTACTACCCTACAAGCGAATGGTGGATGACTTCAAACGGTATTTTGTGCACATCACCTTCGAACAAATACCAAGGTTAAACAACAAAGCAGCCAATGCAATGGCTACTATCGCTTCACTACAAAAAATTCCAGAGCAACAGAGTCGTTACGAATTCCTGGTAGAGCAACTGTTCTCCCGCGTCTATGACCACTCTGAATCCTAGGTTATCTATGCCTTGACTGGTTTAGATTCTCCATTATATGGATCGATATACGACTACCTCAAGCACAATATCTTACCAATTGACCAATCCCGTAACCAAAAATGTAACTTTATCCGACAAGCTGCCTGTTACACCCTTACCGCTGATACTTTATATCGTCGAGGTCTAGATGGTACTCTTCTTCGTTGCCTTGATCGTAATGATTCCGATTCTGCTTTACACGAGCTTCACGAAGGTATTTGTGGCACACATTCAAGTGGTACTACTCTTGCTAAAAAGCTTCTAAGGATGGGATACTACTGGCCTACAATGGAGAAAGACTCATATCACTTCGCTAAGAAATGTCCTAAATGCCAGATCCATGGTAATCTGATCCATGCACCAGCACAGGAACTGCAGCCATTTACAACATCCTGGCCCTTTTGTCAATGGGTACTGGACTTAGTAGGCAAAATTCACCCTTCATCTTCAAATGGACACAAGTTCATTATAACAGAAACATAATACTTTACCGAATGGATAGAAGTAGTTCCCATGACCACAGTGACAGGGAAACAAATTGCCTCTTTTATCCTCAATTATCTAATCTGCAGATATGGTATTCCAAGTTCAATCATCAACGATAATGGACGGCCCTTCAAGAATCAAGATGTCCAAGAACTATGTGTAAAATTCAAAATCCAACATAGTTTCTCTACATCATACTACCCGCAGGGAAATGGTCAAGTGGAAGCATCTAACAAGACAATACTGAAAATCCTCAAGAAAAATGTGAATGATCCAGGCAAAGATTGGCACGTACAACTCAATCCAACACTTTGGGCATACAGAACTAGCATCTGCACACCTACAGGAGCAACACCATACTCATTGGTATATGGATCAGAAGCCATTTTACCCCTGGAGGTAGAAATCCCATCTCTCAGAGTCTCTTTGAAAGGCTTAATCCCAGATGAAGAGTATCGAGTTAACCGACTGCAAGAACTTGAACTATTAGATTAAAGACATCAACATGCTTATACTCATCTCAAAGCATATCAAGAACACATGTGCAGGAGCTACAATCACAAAGTCATCCCCGACAACTTCAAGGTTGGTGACCTAGTCCTCAAAGAAAATCCAAGAAATCAGCAAGATCGAGAAAAGAAAGGGAAATTTGAACCTAACTGGTTGGGTCCCTATGTTATCATATCCATCTATGGATCAGGTGCCTATTAGCTAACAAATTCAGAAGGCGATGTGCTCGACGAACCAACTAACAACATCCATCTAAAGAAATACTACACTTAAGTAGCCTAGTGCAAGGAAAAAGCCAAAACAAGTAAAAAAATAAAAAATCAAAAAATCCAGAAAAAAAAAAGTAAAAACAAAATACAATAAAAGCAAATGGTAAACAAGCGCTCTTGTGAAAGAATGGCTCCTCCATCTATATCCATACCATTTTATCCGTACAAACACTATCAGCCATCGTCCGACACTTAGCAAATATCCATTCAGGACATACTTAGCGTAGTCACTATCCTGGTTTGTCTATATATATCCTCTTACCACTAATCCACCATGGCTTGGAAATCACTTTATATATTCACATCAAGAGGCACACTCAGCTAGAGGCATTCCAATCGTCTAAATATGGTAAACATTTAAGACATCAGGGCTATTTGCAAAACTCAACAGCTTGACATCCAACAAACCAAAAACGACGCTTCATCGCAAAACAAAACAATTCACAAAAATACCAAGGATGGATGATTTTCTGAAGTACTGGATGTTGCACTATAGCATAAAATCTTGACTAGTTTTGCATTTTGAACTTTTTGAATTATTGGATTCTCTTCCTTGTCTCACTAAATGCTTCACAGCTAGAGATCTTGAGGAACTTCTAATATTTTCTTAGTCTTATGTCTGTGAGGCGATCACTTGTACTGTGTGAATACTTGCCTCGAGACGTGATACGTCAAATATCAATGAAGGCTTGATTCCACTTCACGCATACAAATGATCTACTCTTGTCTGTTTACGCAATACACACTCAGGTCGTCCTGGTTCAATTATACCTTGACGCTTGTGCTATCTTGCAAAATCAAAACATCATGTAAATTTTTCTCAGGTCATTATGGTTCAATTATACCATTATGCTTGTATAAATTTTCAACATATCCTAAACAAATCAATGCTCAATGATGATATCTACAAAGAAAGCAAAAAAATGGCTATATCGGATGGCAAATACAGAATGAGGATGCTACCAAAAACATAGTTGCATATCATTTAACATGTTTGCATATCATTTTAACAATTAGTTGCATATCATTTTAACATCATTGCATATCATTTTACATTTAGTTGCAAATCAAATCATACGTGTCATTTTTAAGATACATCACACCGCATATCAAATCATACATCTCATCTTTAAGATACATCTCACAACATATAAAAGCATACATCCTACATCATACATTATATCATCTATTTAAGCATTGCATCATCATGAATAAGTAACCCACATCACATGCATCCATATAAACACACCACATGATCAAAGAAAATGGTGTCGTATATATATATATCAAAATGATCAAAATGTACAAAATGTATCAACACTGTGTCCAGTACAAAGAATAACAATGATAAAAAATACAACAGAGACCACGTCTCTCAAGTATGACTATCCCCTGACGAAGATGGTCTAGCTCTAGATGCGCCCGCCCCTGGATCCCCAGGAGGGTCCTGTCTCGGTGGCCCTGTAACACCTCGGCTCTCAGACCGTGACCCAGTATCTCGAGATCGACTAGATCTCGACTATGTAAAGCTCTGTACTCGCCGATCCCTGGGTACCACAGCCTCATAGTGCCATCGATAGTACTCCACCTCCTGAGCTCTCAATGCTAGCTCTCTCAGGGTGTCTCTCATAGGACCACCCGCCGCTGCTCTCTGCATGCTAGACACCACCTCCTCCGCTCGCCCCCTCTGCTCTATCTCAGTGTCCCGCTCAGTGGTCAACTAAGCAATCTACCGTTGATATGTCAAAATCTGTGCCTGCAGCTGCTGTACAGTCACCTATAGGATCCGGATCTGTGCATCCTCAACATGTGTAGGGATCCGAACCTGTAGTGGTACCTGTGCTGGGGCAACTCCTCGAACCCTGCCTGTCCTTGGTGCTGGAGGTGGGAGCACATCTATCCTCCTCCTCTGAGTTGGTCGCCTCACCTCATCATCATCCACCACCACAGATAGCACCTCCCCCACTCTCCCCTCTCCACTGACTCCAATAGCCAATCCACCTCTCCCCCTATCTATCATCCCCTGTCTCATCGCTCTCTCCACACCCCTATCTCCTCTCCTCTCTCTACCTCCCTGCCTCCCTCTAGCTCCTCTCCCTCGTCCATCTCCTCCATCCTCTCCATCATCATCATCATCTCCCTCTCCCTCCTCCTCATCTGAATCAAAAGTTGGCCTCATCTCATTAGGATCAGATATCCTGGCCACCGCCCGCGCAACAAACAATTGGGCAAACTCATCCATCATGCCCGCATCTTGAATCTCAGGGGCATAATCCCATATCTGCCCGACCAACCCAACAAAATTCTCCACCGCTATTTCACTATCAATGGTCGGCCCCCAATCCGCTACATCCTGTCGTCGCCGTGCATATAGGCACGATCCTTGTGGAATACCCTACTGGCGCCCAAACTGCCTCAAAACTTGGGTCACCACAAATCTCTCTATCACGAACGGGGTCCTCCCGATCAGGTATCTTGTCATAAAAACAAAGGGCATCTTCAGCCCATCCTCTGCCCACACCTCACATCCTGTGTACGGTTGCCAGGTGACCGTATCTATATCATCCAACACTCTTCTCCAATGCTCTAGTTTGCCTAGCTTACGCTGGACAACTAGACCCCTGTATCCGTACGCATATGCACATCCCACAGGCCTGTCCCTGTCTGCTAGTGGCCTCGCTGCTGGAATGTGCTCCCAACACCATACCTGTAATAGTGTCACGCTAGCTGACAAACTACCGTAACCACGGTATACCACCTCATGTAGACCCCTGTATAGATGGACCAGCATAGCTAATCCCCATGAAAACCGTCGGCCCTGTGTGACCATCTCCTCCAAAACCAGCCCCCATCCCACCGAGAATCCCTTTGACCTGCGATCAGGACAAAGGAATCCACCAATGAACCCTGCTAGTACAGATGGCAGTGGTGCGTAATCTAGGTCCAAAAACTCCTGCCACGGGATCTCATAGCCACAGACTGTCTCGTCGTGGAAGATACGACGCAGTGCCTCTGTACCACCCTCCTTTGACTGCTCATATGGTAGTAGTGCACCTACTACAAAAATGCGTAGGATCCTATAATAGTCCTCTAGTGTGACTGTCATCTCTCTAGTGGCAAAATGGAAGGCGTTTGTGTCGCTATGCCACCTCTCTACAAGTGCTGTCAGTAGCCCCCGGTTCACAGTGAACCGAGGCATATCCAAAAGAGAGGTCAACCCACATCTCTCAATAATGTCAAGATCGGTCTGCGACAACTACGGTATCAATATCCACAGCCTCGGAAATCTCTCCCGTGACTGGACCACACTCAATCGCTCCTGTCAAACAAGCAAAACAAATCTAATATCAGTTTTCACATCAAAACAAAGATATCAAAATCAAACTCACATCAACAACATGAAACAATTTGCTCATCTACATCAAGTTCAAAATCCTATCATTTCATATCAACTTGTAAAACAACTCAAGTTATCAAAAACCATATCAAAACTTGTAACACAACTCAAGTCTCCACAAATACATAAACTTACCCATATCAGCTTGTAACACAACTCAAGTTTCCAACCCATATCAGCTTGTAACACAAATCAAGCTTCACACATTGAATTTGAAACACGGTATGAAAACAAATCATATTTTGATCAAAACACCACATTGATATCTATACATAACTTGAAAAATCGCAAATCAAAACAAGTTATACCGACACTCATATTGGAGAAATCCCTAAAAATCATGACAAACAGGCACAACAAATTTACAAATCGGCTCATCTCGCAAATTTTTTTCAGATGCGCTAAAACTCCCCCACGCGCTAGGCTGTTTTTCCTATGCACTAATCTATTTACCCTATGCGCTATACTGACTCTACGTGCTAAATCTTTCCCCCCATGCACCACCTAACCTACCCTATGCGCTAGACTGACTCTACGCGCTAATCTATCCCTCCTAGGCACTACCCATTTGACCCTATAAACTAGGTTAGCCCTACGCGCTAAACCCCCTTACCCATGCGAACCCCTGTGACCCCTATGCGCTAGGTTAACCCTACGCACTAACCTGCTGACCCTACGCGCTACCCAACTATCGCCATGTGCTATTCTGCGTCTATGCGCTAACCTATGTTTCCTATGCGCTACCCTATTTTATTCCGGATGCACCCCCTAAAATAAACTTGATGTGCTACTTAAAACTTCGTATGTGCTAATCTATGCTTTAGATGTGCTAAAACGCTAAACCCGAGTTTTAAAAATCAAAAAATGACTAAAAATGATCAAATCCGAAATCAAAAGAGGGTCAAAAATGTGAACTTACTGGTAGTCCATATGCGGCAGGTCTCCGGTACCTCCGAACACGCTCGAAACGGTGTCTGGAATACGGAATAGGCATTTTCTCTGCAGACCAAATTCTCTTTCTCCAAAGTCAACAAGGCACAAATGAATCAAATCAAAGCTCTTTTCCCCTTTTATAGGAGGAAAATGAAATTAGGGTTAGCCCAACGGACCTGTAATATGGTCGCGGTCTCCCCTATACCTAACACGTTGTACATTATCAGGAGATGAATCAATTTACACACATTTTACATCGACGAAATCCTACACATCCAAGCAACTCATCAAATCAAATCAAAAAGTTTCAAAAAATTGATTCATCTCCTGAGGGGGCATCACCATCAAAATATCAAATCTAGGGCATCACGCATCAAATCAAATATGGGGCACAACTTGTAAATCAAAAGAGCGACACAAAAATTGCATTTGATCATAAATCATGATAAGACATCATTTTCTTTGAAATAACATGTGCACACACGTCACTTCAAAGAGGGGCAAAATGTAGACGTATAAAAATGACCATATTCCTAAATGAATATTTTATGTTCATTTCTCTATTTAATTAAATCCAATTTAATTAAATTACCTGCATTCCTCTATTTAATTAAGTTATTCAATTTATTTAAATTAAATTCACTATACCCATTTAATGAATAAATCATTTTATTCAATTAAATTCCCCCTATCCACTTTTAATTAAATTCAAATTTAATTAAATAGTTATCCTAAATTGAATAAATCTAATTTATTTAATTTCCCCAAATTGCAACCAAGTTGAGTAAATCATTTAATTCAATTAAATCCTATTATCCCTCCATCCACTTGCAAAATCCTACATCTCCCACTTGCCTTCCTAAAACCCTTTCTAATCCCTTCTACACTCTTCTAATCGCTTCTGATTAGCCTAACCCATCTTCTAAACTTTGTCACATCCCTAAGCAAGAGGAGGTCACTTCTCAAACCCTCAAAGTCTTTGATAACCATTAAAGGCTTCAAACCTTCAACCACTTAATTCCTCAAAGTCTTTGATAACCATTAAAGGCTTCAAACCTTCAACCACTTAATTCGTCAAAGTCTTTGATAACCATTAAAGGCTTCAAGCCTTCAACCACTTAAATCCCCAAAGTCTTCATAACCATTAATGGTTAACTCAAACCCTTTTACATGGTTAAAGAATTTCTTTTAACTCAACCTTCATCCAACCCAAGGGTCTCATCAAGCATTTAATGCTTTGACCATGATTATCTCTTAATCATTTGCACAAAGGTTTATCCTTGGATTAACTCTTAATCCAATGGGTAATCCTAACTTAAGCTTGACCCTTACCTTCTAGATAACCCTAAGGTCTTCTCAGACATTTAATGCCTCCAACCCCTTCTCTCAACCCAACCCTATGTTGACACTTGTCACCATTTCATTGGTGCAAATTGCAAACATGGATCTCCAACTTTCAAACTCAACCCTTGATTAACTCTTTCAATCCTAGCCATCCATTGCCCTATTTTTGCTATAAATAAAGCTCTCATTCCTCCATTTAAAAAAATAGATCAATCCAAGTTTGTAGTATCATACTTATGCTCAAATACATTCAAGCTTTCATACCATTTTATGCTCATCATTTAGCCTCTCTTTTAACTAGGAATTAATCTAAATATACATGTTTAGAATACTTTCTTTATCATTTAGCTCAATCATAGACTAATATATCATGTTAGGATAGTATTTATACTAACCTTGTCATCTTATAATCTAGTTTATTGCATTTCTAGAATCATGCATAGCTTAGGATGCATCTCATATTAAATCAACAAAAAGCATCCCTCGTTTTTGCATTTTCCATCCCTTAACCATTTTGCTCAGTGATCTGAGAGCAAAAACATTGGTTTGAGGGACATTGTAAGATAGAGAACCATGGGACCCACCTTGGGAAGCTGAGTTATGCTTCATGACTCTATAGCTTGCACCAAGAAGTCCTGTGTGTGTGTGTGGACAAGTCTTTTAGAATATTTTCACATATTGAGTTCTATCGACCCACTTTTCCGGCATACAGATATCATCAACAAATACTTCAATAATCATAATATCATCATCTGTAATTTTATAATATAAATTAATGTTAGCACTGCCTTTAGTAAAACCAAGCTTTAAAAGATATTTATCCAACGTTGCATACCAAGCTCTAGGAGCTTGTTTCAATCCATATAATGATTTATTTAACCTACAAACCATATCTGTATCATCTGTCAGTGAAAATACATCAGGTTGTTCAATGTATACTTCTTCTTCAAGTTCACCATTCAAAAATGCACATTTAACATCCATTTGATAAACCTTATAGTTCATATAAGTTGCATAAGCAAGAAATAGCCTATCAGCTTCAATTCTAGCTATAGGTGCAAACGTTTCACCATAATCAATTCCTTCCTTTTGAGAATATCCTTTACAAACTAGTCTAGCTTTGTTTCTTATAACTTGACCATCCTCATTTAGTTTATTTATGAAAACCCATTTAGTTCCAATAACATTCTTATTTTTAGATCGGGGTGTTTGGTGTGGAGCCTGATCAGTCTCCAAGTGGGAGATTGTTGAAATGTGGCGACTGATCAACAAAGTACTGTACACTTAGCACGTATCCTTGTTGGGGTCTGGGGCTGGGTTGGGCCCCGAGTAGGGGTTCAGGGATGACAGCCCCTGAGGAAAGTGAGGGTTCGGGGGCTGGAGCCCCCGAGAAAAAAAAATTGGGGTATTTTTTTTTTGATTAAAACTGACATCGTAATAAAACCCTAAAAAGGTCGACTTTGTTTTTGCCCTAAAAATGCATGTTATAAGCGGCTGGGATGCTTAAGGCATTGTAAGGTTGATGTACTATTTTTGCTGGATAATAAGAAAGATTGGATGACTGTGTATGGTGGACGTAACCCATTCTGGGTGAACCACGTTAAATCTCTGTGTTATCTGTATCCTATTTTATTCCTTTATCTTTTGTATTTAAATCTGCATATAATTGTTAGTTCATATTTGCTTCAGATCTACTTGAAACCCTAACAATTGGTATCAGAGTGAGGTATTCTGTAAATTGGTAGGACTCTCAGATTTGAGTTGGAGCAATGGAGGATTCTAAATTCAAGGTCAAAAAGTTTAACGGCCAGAATTATCAGTTATGGAAAATGCGGATGGAGGATTACCTGTATCAAAAGGATTTGTAGCGGCCATTGGAAGGAAAGGAAAAGAAAGCGACCACAATGTCAGATGAAGAGTGGGACATTCTAAAGGCACTAGGATCCATTCGATTATGTCTTGCACTATCTATAGCATTCAATATAACAGAAGCAAAAATGGTTGTAGATTTGATGGCAACATTGGCTAAGTTGTATGAGAAACCATCGGCTTCAAATAAGGTATTTCTTATGAAGCATTTGTTTAATTTGAAAATGAGTGAGGGAGGATCTATAGCGGAGCACTTAAATGAATTTAATACAATTACCAGTCAATTGTCTTCGGTAAAAATTGCCTTTGTAGAAGAGGTTAGGGCTCTCTTGATTTTATGTTCTTTGCCAGAAAGCTGGAATAGCTTGGTTATGGCTGTAAGTAACTCTATCTCTGGTAAAAATACTTTGGTATTTGATGATATTGTTGGTGTTATCCTAAGCAAGGAAATGCGAAGGAAAAGCACAGGTGAGACTCCAACATCATCAAGTAGTGTTCTGAATAAGGAGAACAGAGGAAGATCAAAGGAAAGAGGAAAAGGCCCTAGGAATGAGAAGTCACAAGGGAAGTCAAAGAAAGGACGCTCTCAATCTAGAGGAAAGAAAGATTGCTGGTACTGTGGAAAGCCTGGTCATCTAAAGAAAGACGGTTGGTCTCGGAAAAACAAAGAAGGAGACAAAAATGAAAATGATAGTAAGGAAGCTAATATTGCAAGTAATACTTTACAAGATTCTTTAATCTTATGTTTGGATAATGTTAATGATTCCTAGGTAATAGATTCTGGGGCTTCATTTCATGCTACACCCCATAGAAAATATTTTCTAGATTATGTTCAAGGTGATTTTGGACAGGTATATTTGGGTGATGATGAGCCCTATCAAATTGTTGGAAAAAGAAAGATAAAGATCAAGTTGCAGAATGGAAATGACTGGTTTCTGCAGGAGGTAAGACTTGTTCCTAACTTAAGAAGAAATTTAATTTCTACAGGGCAACTGGGTAGTGAAATGGATCCTTCGGTAATTGAAAGGAACCACTACGAAGGCATTATGTTTCAAAGAATCTAATGCTACTCTGAGTGGATTTGTTGACTCTGATCTGGTAGGTGATATTTATTCACAGAGGAGCACTATAGGGTATGTTTTTACTATAGGGGGAACTACAGTCAGTTGGATTTCTAGGCTGCAAAAGGTTGTTGCACTTTCAATCACTGAAGTTGAGTATGTTGCTGCTACAAAAGCTAGCAAGGAGATGATTTGGTTACAATGTTTTCTGGAGGAATTGGGTCAGATACAAGAGGATCACCCATTGTATACTGATAGCCAGAGTGCCATTCATCTTGCGAAGAACTCTGCTTTTCATTCAAGGACAAAGCATATTCAGCTCAGGTACCACTTCATCTGAACTATTTTGGAGGAGGGTCAGTTATGGCTTGAGAAGATTCACACAAGTGAGAATCCTGCCGATATGTTCATGAAGGCAGTTCCATAGGAGAAGCTGATTTCTTCATTAGTTTCTGTTGGTCTTCTTGATTGATAATTGTGGAATTTATACTAGTCGAGTCCTAGTGTTTTATCCAGCAGATGTTGCATGTACAGTGGTGTCGTGTAGTATCAGTCTCCAACTGGGAGTTTATTCGGTGTGGAGCCTGATTAGTCTCCAAGTGGGAGATTGTTGAAATGTGGCAACTGATCAGCAAAGTACAAGCTTCAATAACAGATGTCGGTTCAACTTAAGAAATAAGATAACCTCTTCATTTTCTAGTCTTCTTCTTTTCATAACTCCCTTGTTCCTATCTCCAATGATTTGATCTTCAGAGGGATTTAACCTTACATACCTTGGTGTCTTCTTAATTTTAGGTTCACTGATCTGATCATCAGTCACAGTTGAGTTTTTAGACTGTGTCAGTGTAACTATCTTAGTGTCCTATTCCAGTTGAGGCATTGTCTATTCAATTATGATCATTTCTACTGTCAATTCCCTGTCGTATGATATAGATTAATTTTTGTATTGCTCATCCACTTTCACATTTGCACTTTCCACAATTTTCTGCAATCTTTTGTTATAACATCTATATGTTTTTCTTTGAATAGAATAACCAAGAAATATCCCTTCATTACATCTAGGATCAAACTTCCCAATTGAATCATCCCTTTTGATATAGCATTTACTTCCAAAAATTCTGAAATATTTAATAGTAGGTGTATGTCCAAACCATAGTTCATAAGGGGTCTTACCGATTTCACCTTTGATGTGAACTTTGTTGAATGTGTAGATTGTTGTACTCACTGCTTCTCTCCAGTAGATGTGAGGTAATTGGGCTTCCATCATCATGGTTCTTCCCGCATCCAAAATTATTCTGTTCTTCCTTTCCACCACTCCATTTTGCTGAGAGTCTGAGGTGCAAATAATTGTCTCCTAATTCCATTTGTCTCACAATAACTATTAAATTCATGAGAATTAAACTCACCGCCTTGATCTGATCTTAGACATTTGATTTTTAATCTAGTTTCAGTTTCTACCTTTTCTTTAAAGATCTTGAATTTCTCAAAAGCTTTAGACTTCTCCCTAAGAAAAGTCACCCACATCTTTCTAGAATAATCAATTATTAGCATGAAGTATCTATCACCTTGAAAGCTTCTAGTCCTTGCTGGACCACATAAGTCAGTATGAATCAAATCAAGAACATCATTAGATTTATCTTGTATGCTCTTAAAAGAAGTTCTAACTTGCTTTTCCAATTGACATTCCTTACATATCGAATTATGAGGCTTCATAATCTTAGGTATATCTCTAACTGCCTTAGTTGAACTGATCTTAACAATACAATTAAAATTAACATGACACAACCTCTTATGCCATAGCCAACTCTCATCAATATGAGCAATCAAACATGTATTATTACCAATGTTCAAGTGAAAGATATTACCTCCAGTCTGAATACCGGTTGCAATCTCCAAACCAGTCTTGTTAATTATTTTGCATTTTCTATCCTTGAATTGAAGTTGGAATCCCTTGTCCACCAATTGACCAACACTCAAAAGATTATGCTTTAAACCTTCTACATAATAGACATTGTCAGTATTATGCTTACCATCCAGAGAAACAGTACATCTACCTTTGATCATACATGCTTTGTCATCTCCAAATCTGACTTGACCGCCATTGTATTCTTGCAGGGATAGAAATTTCCCTTTATCTTTAGTCATATGATGTGAGAATCCACTATTAATTACCCATTCATCCTTATCTTCAATTTTTGCTGCCAGGGCCTTTTCTTCATTCTTGATAGCCGGTTCCAGTTCATCTTCCTTTAAGGCATAGAACACCCATTCCTTTCCATTGCCAGATCCACTAGAAAAGTCTTATGTCGGTTCATCCTCAGAGTCATCAGTTACTCCTTCCTCATCCGCTATGTAGCATTGTTTGTTTCTCTTGAATTCGTATCTGTTCTGATTAGGCTTAAATGATTTCTTAACTCTTTCTTCAAATCTTGCATTCCTTTCAAGACATCTAGATTCAAAATGACCAATCTTATGACATGCAAAACATTTAAAAGGTGCTTTTCCTTCATACTTACTTCCTATCAGTCCTTTAGGTACTCTTCTAGGAAATAAGGCTTCTAGTTGCTCAAATTCTTCATCCTCTTTCCTCATGTCTTCCAATTCCTTTGCATATAAGGCTTTCCAATCATTCTTTCTAGTAGATGATGATGATGATGCATGAAAAGTAGGTTCAAATTTTGCAGCTCCAGAAGGTCCAAATTCTTCAAGCTCAAAAGCAAATAATTTCCCAATTAGAATGTCTCTGTTAACTGAAGTGTTTGCCATTGTTCTCAACTCATTAATTGTAGTTGTCTTCATCTTGTAAGCCGGTAGAAGGGCTCTCAAGACTTTGGAAACTATTTCATCTTCACTCAGAGATCCTCCAAAACATTGAATTCCCATGACAATCTCATTTAATTTTTCCATAAATGTAGAAATTCTTTCATTGTCATCCATCTTCAAGTTCTCATATCTCACCTGGTAGCCATCAAGTTTAGCAATTTTGACAGTAGGGTCACCTTCATTTAGAGTTTATAGTTTATCCCACATAAAATTTGTAGATGTTTTATCATTCAATCCCATGATCTGTTGATCAGTAAGTGCACACAGGAGAGCTTCTCTAGCTCTGCAATCATTTTCAATATTTTTATCCAAGCCTACAGGACCAAGATTGCCAGATGTCGGATCATAAGGTGTGTAACTTTTCTCAGTGATCTCCCAAATATCCTTGCCAAGACATCTAAGATGAGTCTCCATTTGGATTTTCCATATCCCATAATTTATTCCATCAAGCTTCGGGATTTCTCTTCTAAAGATAGTTTCTGGTGGATTAGTTGCCACGGGATCTACCTCAAGCGGTTAAGCTTCTACAAAAGAGGACCAAAGCTCTGATACCAATTGTTAGGATAACCGGTGAACAACTGAGAGGTGGGGGGGTGAATCAGTTATCAACGGATTATACCAATTAATCCACTTAATAACCTTTAACCAGATTAAGTACTGGTAAAGCAGAAACAGATGTCGATAGGAACAAATACCGATAAACAATACAACTTAACAATTAAACAGATAATCAATGCAAAGCAACCAAACCATATAACACCATGACTTGTACGTGGAAAACCCGGAAAGGGAAAAACCATGGTGGGAAGCCTACCCATAGTCAGATGATACTTTTGCAGAAAGTATGTGATACAATGAGGGGCCTGCACATGCAAGAAGGCACACTGCCTAGAGCACACTTCTCATCACTAAAGAGTCTCACGGACTACAGAGAGGTTAAAACCACCTCAAGATATTTGGACAACAATCCAGTAGAATGAACTACCAGAGATAACATCTACCATGCCTAATTACAATCCTGGTTAAGTTCAACACCGGAGGCCTTTGACCTCTTCCTTAAACCCAATTTGATCCTTAATGATCGACCAAAACTCCTTCGCATATGATATTACATTTCATGACCACGATACACATTTTCATTCCCATACAATGATCTACAATGAGATCTTACATCAATTTATACCAACCCTAAGGCCTAAACCAATTAGGTCGGCCACCTAAAAGATATTACAATAAGATCATTACATAAATCCATATTACAATGATGTGTCATGTCAGTTTTCGACCAAAACAATATTAACCAATCCATAAATCATCCCAATAACGTGTAGAGAACACGTTAACATGATACCAGTCCATAACCTAGATAGGCCCCAAACCTATTCTGGGTCCACCATGCCAAAGTGATGTCTCCACCTGGTTGAAGCACGATTAGAGAACATCTTCAACATCTTGAAATCCGCACCAACACCACTTATGCATCTTGTCAAAGATTCTCAGTAAAAGCTCTACCGGTAAAACCTTAAACCTATGCCGGTAAGGGTTTACAAGAGTGTATGATAGCATCTGATCACCAAGACAATACCAACTGACCAAGACATGCTCCAAAAAAATGTAACACATAAAATCAAACATACTCCATTGATCCAAACATGTCGGAAGTGTCCAACAGATAGTCCCTTCTACCAATAACACTAGATCTTCTACCGGTAACCAAAACCTATCTGTCAGTAGCCAACCATAACAACTAGTGTTGACATCAATGACAAAACATCAATACAAAACATAATCAATTCCTCCATAATGGCAACAAATGATACTTTATGGGGTTTTTTATCTGAGAGGTTTTTCCCCATGTATATATTGTGTAATGTGTACATTTATGCATGTATGGTTCTCATTTCATTTATTTTATATCTTGTTTATAATGATTAGTATCCTAAGATCCTAATTTCTAACATGGTATTAGAGCCTATTAGGTTATACTAATCATTTTTATTGGCTATAATAGAAGATAGTGCAAAGCCATTTGAGCTATGTATCTAGTGTGCCTTCTCTATTGTTTTAAAATCAATTTATCAAGGCTAAGTAAGGAGATTCTATCTATTCCTTTTCATTACTGATATTTCCAAGAATATTTAATGTTTTTTTTTAAATATTTGTAATGCATAGGATTGTGATTTGTAAATACTAAATTTCATAATCTAATTAACTCAATAATTGTTCTACCATAAAAGAACGATATTATCAAAAACCTTTTAGTGTCAATTCTATACGATGTTATGCTTCTTTTAATAGATTATTATCCCTTATTAAATTCAAAAGATGGACCTTTTAAAATTCATAAGCTATGACCTTTGTTGTCCTCCTCTCACATGAATTGAATGTTTTACCTTAATTAATACATTAAAAATATTCAAATTATATATTTATCATCAATCAACGTAGATCCTTTAATTGAACAAATATAATAAGGAATATTCAATCAAATTTTTATGTGTTAAATTATTCACAATTGAATTTTCTTGAAAGATTCTAAGAATGTTTTTTATCAAGCATTTGAGATGCTTTCACTATACATTTAAGCAAGATATCAATTTAGATTCTAGAAAGATAGCTTTTGAGATGCTTTAAATTTTTTTGACTTCTGATTAAATCTATTTTCTTATATTTTATATTTACAATATAAGATTCAATCTCATTGATCCACCCTTTATATTTGTATACATAATAGCTAAAAAGAAAGTGTTGATTCATTGTCAAAATCCCAACCTTAATCATATTTTCAATGCTTATAGTCTTCTTTCTTTAATTGCTTCCAATGTGTTGCCGATGTTTGGTAAATATTTGTCCTTCGTTATAGTCAAAGAGACCACTAAGAGGCAAATGGTGATGTTTTTATTACCTTGTTAGAGCTCATTTTGCATGTGAAATTTCAATATTCTTATGTTTGTTGTCATTGACTATTGTGTGTTGTGAATGAAGGTTTAGACATATAGCACATACCAACATCTAAACCAATTATATATCCAAATATTTATGATATATGATCTATTGGTTTGAATGTTTATTCATCCTTGATGAATGGGTGTTGGAAGGATGGAAGTAGTGGGAGTTTCATCAAGGAAAATGTGAATATTAACATCAATATAAGGCATTTGAATATGCAAAATCAAGTGGAGGATAAATCCAAAGCGAATATTAACATCAATCTAAGGTTTTTGAAAGTGCAAAATCAAGTGGAGGATAAATCCAAAGTGATCAATTGTAAACCTTATCAAAATAAATTTTATTCAAATAATTAAGATAAAAATTAATAAATTTAGCAATGATGATTCATTTTATTTAATTTGAATGGATCCATATGAGTTAGTCAATATTAAGGGAGATCTCAATAATATTGCATAGCTCAACAACATGGGATTATGGAGGATGGCGAACCATCCAATGTGCTTGAAAAATGTTGCAACCTCTTACATGATATAGAGGTGTACTCCTTTTCTTAAAAAATAAAACCACTTAACCAACTAATTACTATTCAAAACGTTAAATATTATTGATTGACCAATTTACATAGTAAATAATTGTGGTGGGTTCAATAACTAGAACTAGTAGTCTCCCATGATTGACAACATCTATCTGTTGCATAAGAAGCATTTACAGTTTACTCATTTGGTGATTTTTTTACAATGAGAAATACAAGTCAAACAAATAAATTGAAGTCAATTATATACAAGAATTTACTAGGAGACAACCAAGTGACATTTCTAATGAATCTCTAGTGCTCTCTTGTATAATAATAACATCATTGATGTGGCATAATGTTTCTTCACATAGTATTTTTATGTTTTTAGGAGAAAATTTTAATTTTGAATGTATATATAATAAAGCATAATTGACTCCATATGTATCATACGTTCCTTTGGAATTCAAACTATAAAATATAGTTACATATGCTTAATTTGACTTTTTGATGGTATTATGGTCCATTTTCTTATAATTCCTCATGTATTATTCTCATTATATGTTGTGCCTCTATCTATTTGGTATTATTGTTTCTCATCTATGTCGGATGCCATTCTTCATTTGCATATACCATGCCAAACAATAGATTGAAAAAATTCAATAAAATAACTTGTACTAAACTTGATCCATAACAAGGCCTTCTAAGTATGTAGATTCATTTTCATTACTTCTTTTAGTTTTTTAATCCAAAATTCATGTAGAAAATCAATGCATGCTCAATGGCCCATATTGTGATATCAACATAAAAACAGTTGATCATGTGACATTGTGATTGTTGTAAATCACTTAAAATCTCGGTCTCCTTTTTTGGAGATCAAAGAGATTTGTTGTTCTATTTTGTATTCATATTATTATAAATAAAACACCCTATACTGATCATTATAATGGGTGGATATCACCCTTATAAACCATCTAGGGATAAAACCTAGAAATGATAGCTCACCCATTACCTATTTTCTATGGATCGTTACTATATGTAGTAGCATGTCTACTTTTGAACAAGACAACTTCATGCTTATGCTCATGAAACATATGTTGATCTCCTTGCTACTAATAATTGGATTATATTCTAAATTCATGAGAAATACTACATGATCTTTGGGAATGACAAATTCATAATATTATGGTTTTTTTCTTTGCACTAAGAATCAAATTTAATTGATTACTGTTACTAACTATATTGGTGCTTCTTTGGCAAGACTATGCCCTCAAAACATATGGCGTAGGTGTTATTACATGGATGATGCAATACCTAAATAAAAAGGTTATCTTCTATGTATCCTTGAATCAAATGGACGAAATATGAAAGTATCTCTTGAAGAATTGATATGGCCTTGAATATTTATGGAAGAGCTCATGTTGGATACGTGTAAAAGTACCATCTTACTTAAGATATATTACTCTTTCCAAGAATATCATTTCTAAGGATCAAAATGAACATTCAAGATCATGGGCACCTCACTCAAGTGAAATTATTATATAATAAAGGAACTTTGAAGATCATTAGCACCTCACTCAAGTGAAATAATTCCATCATAAAAGAACATTGAAGATCAAAGGCACTTTCTATATATTAGAATCATAGCAATCACTTTGAAATCCTCTATGTAGTGGTTGGTTTTTTAGGTGATGTCATTCAAGGGGAGTGTACATGACACCACCTAGTGGCTAAATCCTAGATGCAAGACCTAATAGGCATAAGACTTTTAGGCTTACACACAATTTAAATCAATGTTTGGCCTTAGGTGATGCCATTTATGGGGAGTGTGCCTGTCAATGACACCACCTAGTGGCTAAATCATAGTTTTAATTCCTACGAGCATATTGTAGATCTTCCACTTGTAAAAGTATTGTATTGTCTTACGGGCACTATGTAATGAACCTAGGGAGAGGATAATTTGAGGAGACCATGACTCCAATATAATTTTTTAAGACCTCAGAGTATCATTTCTGAAACACTAGGAGTATAAAATTATGAAAAGATGACTTTCATGTAGTTTAGAATGCATGATCTTCATGTTGGCATATATTTGTCTTTGTTTATTACTGTCAAATAAGACCTATGTTACTTGGGGTACTTCAATTCTTCTTTTATGGAAATCGACATGTGACCCCCTATTAACATTAAGGGGGAGTTCTAGAACATAATTTTATTAGGGGTCGCATCCTTATAACATTTATATATAATGTTATAATATAAGGTTATAAAACCTTTTATATTATATACTTATAAACATATCCCATTTGAAATAATTGTAATCTAATAACTATTAGATTATAAATTATTTGTGAATGAGGATTATTGAAAATGTATGACTAGTGAAGTTGCCCTTCCTCCTATATTTATGGAAGTTCTATCTCATTTGAGAGGTATGTGAATTTGGAGATTTGTAGTGAGTTGTATCACTTTGGACAAGAGTTACTGTGGGCCATGTAGATGTATTGGAGGAGTATCCCCAAGTTCAAGTCTATTTTATGATAGAATATTTGTAAGTGTTTTAATAAAATGAAAATACAAAAACATCAAAATAGTAAAGAAAGATCATGCATCCAAATGGTGAACAACCACTCCGGTGGCACCTTGGGTAAGTGAGATGGTGAAAACCTGGCAAACAGGTACCACTCGTAAAGGCTATGGCTCCATTATCTTTCAGGCTTGTTGTGATCACATTCATTACATACACACATCCATCCGTCTGAACCATGGCTTGTTATTAATCTATAATAAAGAGATAGTACTTCATGCGTCTTGCATCCCGCTTTTTCATAGTCATGTCTAAAAACTGGGGGCAATGCCCTTACCCTATTTTGATGGAAGTGGATTCTACATTACTTGTGATTCGTTGGGTTCATCATTCAAAACTGTCTCACAAAATCCAAAAACATTCAAAACAATCATCAAAAATCCAAAAAACATTCAAAACAATCATCAAAATACCAAAAACATTTAGAATCACAAAATCCAAAAACAATAGAAAACATCAAAATCAAATACAAACATGGCAGCACATTGTACATACTCATCTGGGTAGATACCATGCAAACATTATGATATACTCCACAAAATGACCACTTATCAAAACAACCAAACAATCAACATCAAACACTCAAACTGTCTTCAACAAGGATTCATCCTTCCTTACCAAAAACAAAGACAAGATGACATTTTTTCTTTGACAAGAAAATTTTGTTTAAGCTATCAAATACTCGGTTGATTTGTGGGTTATTCATATCAAGTTCTTACAGCATTGTTTGTATGTCTTCTGTGATTTATTCCGATGAAATTCTAGGGCATGTACTAATGGTGTCTACGTGGGAAGTTCACTAAGTTACATGATCTTATGTGAAATGCAGTCATAGATCATTACGGCTTGCTGACTACAACGTATACCTTGACCATCTGAACATGAACCATTATCAAGGATCCATATTCTTTATTCTTTATTCTTCATGTATGTTGTTGCCTTACAGGTACAATTCTCTTCCTTTGGTTTCTCCTACCTCATCCAAACTGGATAAAGGATTTATCTCTCATTACGGTATGGACTTGTCTCAGGATATGATCAACCTAAGATCAAGGAGGATGATCCAAGTCATGCATGAAAGGAGATGATCCTTATCTGTTTCGCAAGCAATACTCAGGTCAACTTGACCCATTATATCAAGTTGTTTGTATTAACTTGCTATATCAAAATCCATGTAAGGAATACTCAGGTCATCTTGAATCATTATGTCAAGTTGTTTGTATTCTCTTACAACATTTTAAAGCTCAATGATGAAAATAGAGCACTATGGATCATCATTCCATCTCATCTGTTTATATTGGATTTCGTTGCATTCCACCCATCCATACATTCATAATAGTTGCATATCATGCATACATAGTCATAACAATGCATACTCTATTTTCCTCTTCTTCCATAGGAATGAGTCATAGGTCCTTCATTTCTTCTATCTAACATCAAACTCCCCCCACCCTCCCCATCTCGATAATCAACATCACATACCCTACATCATGTCCCATCAAATCAATCAAGCTACGTTCATCACCATCCATTCTCTAACAGAAAGGATTATGTTTCCTATCCTAAGCCATCCTATAAGCCAAGCAAGTTACTCTATCTACACAGGTACATCGACTCACACACACCTAAACTATCAACAGATACTCTGATCAAATATCTTCGGGTCTCAACAGGTAATCGATCATGGTAATCCTAGAGTACATCAGGCATTTATCATAATGACCTAGTCTCAACAGGGCTACCATGATTCCCCACAATCATCCATCACACGCACACACTATCAATTGATCAACCAATCAAACACAATCCAACGTACAATTACATCAATTGTCTAAGTCTCAACAAGTATTTTGCTTCCTATACCTTGACTTCATCGGACAATTACATCAATTGTCTAAGTCACATCAGGTCACTTTGATTCACTTACTCAGACTTTATCATGTCCAAGTGACCAATTGACATCAACTGTCATGCTTTGACTCGATCGGGGCAATTAAACCGATTGCACCAGATTGTTCAACTAATTTTGATCAATTGTATAGCGTCAATCCAAACCACACACTATATCTGCTTTGTATCTCCTGCATAACCTATCGTTACTCACTGGCTTGATGTTTCTCCATTTTCACTCCGATTTCTTCTATTCTTTCACCAGTATTGCTAAATTCTTCTCTTCTACCACCCTGCCAATTTTCATTCTTTTTCAAGAGATCGCCCGATTTTTTGAAATTTTTCATCCCATCTCTTGAGGGGGCATACCACCCATTAAATTAACATTTTATGGGGCATTTCTTCACACCTATTTTTCTTTCTTTGAAACAATGCGATAAACCGCACCGTCTCAAAGAGGGGCAAATGTAGTCACATAAATCTGTCCATTTTCATTAAATGAATATTTGCTATTTATTTGATTAAAAATCCACTAGCCATCAGTTAATTAAATTAATATTTAATTAATTCATCTTCAAACATCCTCCTATTAATTAAATAAATTATTTAATTTATTTTAATTAATTCACTATACCAAATTCACAATCAATTAAATGAATAAAATCTATTTATTTAATTAAATCCCTTTTTTCCTCTTTTAAATAAATTAACATTTATTTAAATCATTAAAAAATCCCCCACTTGCATTTTCCTACAAATGCAACTTGCACACAAATTGAAATAAATAAATTTTATTTTAATTAAAATCCTATTTTCCCTCACCCACCAAATCCACTTGCACTCCTAAACCCCCTTCTAGATTCTTCTAAACCCTTCCTAATTAGCCTAATCCATCCCCTAAAATATTGTCACATTCCTAAGCAACTTGGAGTCACTTTTCAAAGACTTCAAAGTCTTTGAAAAGCATTTAATGCTTTGTGTGTTCAACAATTTAACCTCTAAAGTCTTCTAAACCACTTATGGCTCTTACATAACCATTTATGGTTAATTCAACTATGACTCATGTGTCTCCTCAAACATTTATTGCTTTGACCATGGTTATCCCTTTTGCCTTTGCACAAGAGTTTATCCATTGGATAAAAGCTTTATTCTTTGAATAAAGAATTTATTCACTCAACCCAACCTTGACCTTAACCCCCAAGTTGACTCCAAGGTCATGTCAAGCATTTAATGCTTATTCCCTCTCCTCTCAACCTATCTTATATTGACACTTGTCATCCTGGGATTGAATTGAAAGTCCTCACATGGATTGAATATCATTCAATCCTGACCCTTGTTGAGATTACTCAATCTCAACCATCCATTGCTCCATTTTACCTATAAATAGAGCTGACATTCCTCATTTTCCAATCTTCAAGCCTCAAACATCCTCAAGCATTTAGCATTCATAGCCATAATCCTAAAAACTTGTATGCATTTAATCTATAGGTATTTCTAGAGAGCATTTAGCATAAATCACTAATATCTTGTCATTTTGGTTTAAAATAAATCATTTTAGTATCAATAGCATCTAGTATTAGCTTTTTATTCACATTTAGAGCAAATACTTCAATCTCAAACCTCCATAAGCACCCATAGTGCAAAAAGTTGTTGAGAGCTACACTAGTTTGGAACTTGGAGAGGAGAGGAACAAGGGAGAAGGAGCTAAGA
Organism: Cryptomeria japonica; assembly: GCF_030272615.1. NCBI lineage: Eukaryota > Viridiplantae > Streptophyta > Pinopsida > Cupressales > Cupressaceae > Cryptomeria > Cryptomeria japonica. The sequence continues at coordinate 162,927,187 of NC_081414.1, forward strand.
GCATGTTAGGAGGCATTTGGAGATGCCTCATCATATTTACTTTCCTAGTTAAATATTCTCTCATGCTTTTGGTATCTCTTTTGATATGCTTGTGTAGGAAAGTATTTTGTTTATGATTTCTGACACTAACAATTTGGCTTTTCTTCTTGTTTGTGTTTTGATATCATGACCAACCTTCCCTTTTTGAAGAGCATCATTTTGTGAACCCGACGTGAATCCAACACCCAACAATATTTTTTTTTAAACAAAACTAACATGTTTGAATGTTGAATTTGACACACAGGTTGTGCTTTAGCGCTTTTGATCATGTTGTAGCGCTATTGCAACTTGACATTCTAGCACTATTGTTTTTACAATAGTGCTATTGTACCAAGTTTGGCGCTATTGACATTTATTTAGTGCGTTTGTGCTTGTTCTAGTGCTTTTGCGCTTGTTCTAGCGCTTTTGCATCTGCTGTCAAAATGTTTCTTTTAGCGCTTTTGTCTCTGCAATCATGTGTTTTTGGTTAAATAGCGCTTCTATTTTCACACAAACTAGCGCTATTGTAATAGAACATTGTAAGGAAGACCTCGTAACCAAAAATAATAATTTTTTTTAGGCTTGTGGAAGCACCCCCTAGGTTTGGATTTTGCTAACTATTTGTTTCTTGTGCAGGTCTAAACTAACTTCCTAAAAAATCAAAAATTTGTTTTTAGTGCTTTAAAATTGAACAAAATCAAATTTCCATTTCTTGCAAGTTAGGATCAAATTTTACATTTTGGTGCTCTAAAATTGAACAAAACAAGTTTGTTTTCTTGCAAGATTAGGATCACTTGCATTTGGTGCTCTAAAATTGAACAAAACAAATTTACTTCCTTGCAAGTTAGGTCCATTTTATTTGGTGCTTAAAACAAGACAAGACAAATTTCTTTCTTGCATCAAACTAAAATTTCACAATCCACACTTCTATTTTGGTGCAAATAAAATTCACAATCAACTTGTTTCAAATTTTGCAAACGGTTTACTTCATGCATACGTGCTTCAAATTAAGTTGACTAGGATTTTCAAAGTTCTAGTTTACTCAAACCTTTGCCTTTGAAAGTTAAAAAGAACATCATGATTGTTGGAGCAACATCTCCAATTAGATAGAAAATCAAAGCAATGACAAGTTAAAAAGAACAAGTGAATTTCGTGTTTGGCATGCTTGTGCAAAAGAGTTGGTCGAGTGGTCCTACTTCTAACACACACTATCCTCTCCCTTGGATTTTGTGGTCCTAGGTGCAAGAGAAAAGTGTTAGTAACACTCAAAAATTTTATCTTTTAAGAGAGGCCTGCCAAGAGACACATCACTCTTGGGAATGACCTCGCGCGGTAAATCCTTCAAGCCGCTATAAAAATCAAGTGAGAGCAAAAGTTGTAGCCTTGGGTATAGTTGTTCCTACAGTGTAACTTGCCGAAAGGACAAATGGGCCCCACCACAAGTTACAAGGCTCTTAAGTGAGTCACTGCAGAATGAACTTATGTCCAAAGACATCGAAAATTACTAAACACCTTTAGTAGTAGCCCACCCGTTCTATTGATTGAGGATATTTGTGATATAATTCAGTGCAAGAGCATAGATGGTTTTGCTCCCAAAATACTCACCATACATATTTCCTTGAGTAGAAACATAGATTTTTGAAAAGTCACCTGTGGCTTGATAAAAGTGGTGACTCCCCCATCATAGGGATCATCTATTTGTTATGCTCGTGCAAGACTTAGTATATTACATCCTTACCTGCCACGACGGGATTCATAAGGTATGTAGTACCAAAGTTGAAGAAATATCAAGATGTGGGCTGAATTTATCGCAACTGGCCATTTGAACTTAGGGATAAAAAGTGTTTGAAGTGTTTTCATTTTTGAGTCAAGACCAAGCACAAATTGAGTCGACTTCAGGCTTTGGAAATACACCTTAAAAATACATCTAAAGGAAAGGGGTCATAAAAAGTCCAAAGGATTGGGTTGATCTAGACCCATACTTATTTGTGCCTTTTGAGGCAACATTCTTGTGTTTATGTGCTTGCTTTGTTTTCTTGTCAAAGAAAAATAAAAAATCAATTCCAAAAACAAGTATTCATCCAACACAAAAACATTTTCAGAACATCAACAAAAGGATCCAAATCAAAGAGCAAAAAGTATCAAACTATATGACCATTCTTCACATCTTGAGAAAGAAGAATCTTCATCAAAACATCAACTTGAAAAGAAGACCATTGAGCTCAAAGGCTCTTATCAAAAGAAGGAAATTCTTCTGTCTTAATAGACAAATCTTTGTCTCTAATAGAACCTTATTACGTCACATGCGTCTCTATCTTCAAAGGAAATCAAATGAATTTGATCAAGAGTCATTAAACCATAGAGATTTTATGCAATATAGAGCTTTGAGTTATCACAAAAACAAAGGAGGCAAGATCAATCCCGACTTCTTTCCAGAAATTTGTATCACATACAACATAGCTCGAGAAATGCCACCAAATCCCGAAAGAGAAGAGGTAGAATTTGTCCCATATGTAACACAAAGTTTCTATTGAAGTTAAACATTTCATCCATTTTTCACCTTCACATCATCACTCCATTTCAACTCTCAAAATATTAAGAGGTTCTTGTCCTAAGTTCTCTTTGGATATTGCTTGAATCAAACACAAAACATCACTTTTAGAGTGTCTCGACATCTAGGATAAACTCATCTTAAAGAGGCATTTCTATGCAGGTTAAAACTAGTCTTTGAGTGAATCCTCTCATTACTAGGTAGTTGAATCTGTAACACATCTTAGATCCCTCTAAACCTTATCACACCAAACTTTGTCAATCAAACACAACAAGCAATTCAAGAAAGGACTTTGGTCACATCTACCTTTAGTGCTAGAGATTCATATGCAAAAAACTCCTCCAAACATAAATCTCTCATTTCATCAACAACTCATCATCATTTTCACCCAACTTCAACAAAAACTTGTGAACAAAATGGCTCACACCAGATCGAAAACTAGACAACTAGAGATCAAAAAAAAGAGGAGGACGAAAACCTCAACGATTTTCAAGAGGCAATTGGAGGAGGCACAAATGAAGATCCCTAATCATCAAGGGAATCTTAATAATCAAGGGGATCCTCCTCAATGGTTCATTAATCCATTCCTTATATTTCTATACATTGGGGAAACCAAATACATCTTTCTTCTAATCCAAAAAGCTCAAAAAAATTGAAATATCGAAAAATCGAAATAAAAAAATTGACAAAATCAAATAAAAATTGAAAATCAAAGCATGAACGCATGGCTCATCCATCAATTCAACAACAGGAAGACTCTCAAAGTTTGTGATCAAACTAATCATATGTCTTGTTAATCAATTCATCACTCGAAATCTATTGACATCAACATGTCTTATACAGGGATGGGTACACTTGAAACCAGATAGATCGGTCTTATACGGGGTACTCACTCTTTGAAACCAGATATATTTATCAATCATCAAACAAAACAAAACAATGACATAGATCAGTATAACTACTAGATTTTGTTCTAGTTAACCTTATCTTTATCAGTATGACATTCTAACATCTCATATTATACATCTCATTTTCAATAAACATCTCATTTTTAAGGTACATCTCATCATCATCATCATCATCATCATCTAGTCACATTCATCTTGCATCCATCACATGCATATCTGTCACATCATCATGGAATATTTCTTCACTTTCATATCTTCATCATTCTTCCAACTCTCATGTCTTATACAGGATGCATCTTTCTTGAAACCAGACATTTTGATCAAGTCTTATACAGGATGTATCTTTCCTGAAACCAGACGCTTTGATCACTTTTGTCTTATATGAGATGTATCTTTCTTGAAACCAGACATTGTGATCAAGTCTTATACATGATGTATCTTTCTTGAAACTAGACGCTTTGATCACTTTTGTCTTATACAGGATGTATCTTTCCTGAAACCAGACACTTTGCTCATCTTTTTCTTATACAAGATGTATCTTTCCTAAAACCAAACGCTTTGATCATTTTTGTCTTATACAGGATATATCTTTCTTGAAACCAGGCGCTTTGATCATTTTTGTCTTATACAGGCGGTGTCATTCCTGAAACTAGACTTAATATCAATCTAATCAATCTTGTCAAACCCATGTATGTCATCAACTATTCACTCTTCTATCTTTCAAATAGCTTTCTTCTTCTTTCAAGAGATCATTCATGCCTTTAGTGCATAAACGATCTCCTGAGGGGGGCATTATCATATCATATCTTTGTATCAATCTCATATCAGTCTCATATCAACATTAGTCTCATATAAAACTGTTCATATCAAATCAATTCTTTATATTTATAGTACCCACAATCCCATCAGTAGCATCAGTAGTACCAAGTATGCCAATCCAAATACCAACAACACCAATAATCCTACCTGCAAAACCCATAATCCCACTAGCAGTACCCACTATACCCATAGCACCAATAAAAATACCTACAACAACAATCATTCCACCAATCAAACCAACAACCCCATCAGCAGCAAAAATAAAAGCACCATTAGCAGCAGCCACTATATCAAAATTCCCAATAGTATCAACAACACTGGCAATTCCAGCAGAAGCAGCAGAGTCACCAACACTGACACTTCCTGTCAGGGATAACTTTAAGAAACCCCCCCCAAGCAACTGTGTAAAATCCTGGTGAAATAGACATTATTTTTGGGGGGAAATTTTCATATCGATGGCGATTTTTTTTTTTTAAATGACGAAAAAATTATTTTGTATTGGCGAATTTTTTTCTAGTGTGCGAAAATGCCATAAATTTCTAGCGAATAATACCTTGTTCTATGGGGAAAATTTTTATTATGGGAGGCGAATAATTATTGTTAAAAGGAACAAATATATAATTGTATGAGCGAAAATTTTTACTCCGAAGGAAAAAATATTTAGATGTATTGGCGATTTTTATCCACCGCTTGAAAATTATTTAAATGTATTGGCGATTTTTATCCACCGCTTGAAAATTATTTAAATGTTTTGGCAAATATTTTGTTATTTATGGTATAATATATAATTCTGTAGCGTCCTAAAATTGTGACACTTGCAATTTCGACCGCATTTCGGTCTTCACGATGGCGACGCAACACGCAACCTGAATGGAGACCCCAAAACCTGATTATGACACCAAAAACTACATTTTCTTGCACCCTGGCTTGAACCTCCTTTGCACCCTACTGTCCTAGGAGGTGGGACCAGAGCGCCCAGCGCCCTGGTCCTTCAGGACCAGGGCACCCAGCGCCCTGGTCCCTGGGTCCTATTTTGGGCCCGGTCTCTTTTGGACTTCGGGTCTTTATGTTTGCAAATTGGAAAATTATCTTTCCTAGTCGGCCTAAGGTCGGGAAAATCAGTCTATCAGCCCTAAATGACAAGTATATAAACTATATTTTCCTCTCTCATTTGGATATATACATACATGATGGAAAAAGCATGGAAACTATACTCAAGCATTCAAGCATTCAAGCATTCAAGCATTCAAGCATTCCTTCAAGCAATTGATCATTCTAAGTCTCCATTCAAGGCTAAGTGTTGCATTCAAGACAAGGATTCAACCATTGAAGAGGAGATCACTTACAACACAGTACATGCTACAACATACAACATACAACAAACAACAACATCTATACCTTCGCATATAAGGATACAAACATCCTTACAACAAGGTATTAGTACTTGTTTTACATTACATTTACAGCATTTCTCATTTCTTGGTTAATTCCAAAACCGGGGTTTGACCTAAAGGCAAACCCCTAATCCCTAACCCCCCAATCGTCTTCGCTTTTCTGTGTGTAGGTTGCAGGTACACGGCTGAAATTGAAGATCTGGAATCCTTGTGCAGAGACGAACAGATCCCCCTTCGTTTCGCGGATTTTTCGGAGGACCGTGTGCACGCCGGGCGCCATCGTCCCGTCAACTTTTGCTCAAATTTGCAGGACAGCGCCGTATCGACATTTTACTGCTAATTCCAGGTCCACAGCTTCATCTTATATCCCTATCTCAGTTTATAAAGCGAATCTTTGTCACTTTATATGCATTCCTAGCTTAATTCTTCTATCGACATTCTTTACAAAAGAGGGTAGCCTTGCTGTCTTAACCCTTGAAACGCATTTAGCATCCAATCTTGCATTGTGTGGGATTGGATCTTGTGGGTTTCAACCCCTCTTTTGAATGTAAAGTCTCTCCCCTAAGTGAAAACCATCAACCCTAGTGATCTCCCTTCTCTCTCCTTGGAGTTGGAAGAGGGGAGAGCAACTAGGGTTCGATCGCGATTTTCCGCTTTACATTTTGGTGAACCCGATGTGAACATCCTTTTTGATTATTCATAGTTAGATCTGAAAATTGATTCCTTAATTACATTTCCATGTTTGATCTTTTGCAAAATTTTAGAGGTTAATTGCATAAAAACCCTAAATTTTCTTTTTAGTAATTAAGCTTGTGAAATGTTTAATTGTTAATGCTTGTTTCAGATCTGCCCTTCTATTACAAATTATCAATTCATATTTGTGCTTTAATTTTGAAAATTAAGTGGTTAAGTGTCAAAACCCTAATTTTTGAAACCCTCTTGATTCAACCTTTGTCCGACAATTTCACTGATCAAAACATCTCCAAATCAGCTGTAACTTTGGATTCCGCAATAAAATCATAATATCTTTCATCCCTGAAAATTTGGAAAAAAGTTGCAAGGACCATGTGCACTCCAAGCGCCATCGTCCCCGACATTTTTTCCAAAATTTTGGGAGCGAGATCTTACTGTATTTTCCTGCTAAAATCCAAAATTTTGGCTGCTTTTATCAATTTTAACACCTTCAAAATTACAGTCAAAGTTGGTCTAGCGATTGCTTGGATTAAGGCTTCTAATCATTCAAAAATTGTTGAAATTGAAATTTGTGTCAAAATTGTGTTTCTTACTGTCCTAAATCTGAAAAGTGTGTTATCATTCATTCGAAATTTCAGTGATTCATTCAAATTTTTGCAATTTGTAACTTTTGAAGTTAAGTGCTTAATTACAACAACTTTGATTTCCGCTTTCAAAATTGAATTTTGCGTGAAATTGAGTCAACTTTCAAATTTCAAAACTTACATTGCTTTTGGTATTCCCTCTAAAATCATAAAATTCAAAATCTCAGTTTCCCTCTCTTTTTTCAAAATTCAAATTTTGCATTTTTCGACAATCTTGGTAGGGTTCAATTTTGAAATTGCAACTTTAATTTGGCCTATCTACAGATCGTAAAATCACTCAATTTTTTCAGGTTAGCTGTAAAATCATCATAACTTTCATCCCTGCAAATTTGGAAAAAAGTTGCGAGGACCGTGTGCACTCCGAGCGCCACGGTCCCGGACATTTTTTCTGAAATTTTGGGAGATTGTCCTGATTGCATTTAACAGCTTAAATCTGGAAGATTGGCTGGTTTTACTGAAATTTGCTACCTCTAAAATTCAAAATCTTCTCTCTTTCTTCAGTGCATGAGTTTTACAACAATAAGTCCTACTTACACTATTCCCGTTAGACGAAGCCTTAGAATTAAGTCCTTCCAAGGTTTAATTACTGAGGAGATGGAACCTAATTTGAATGGCCTTTTTAACGAGGACATGGGTAATTCCTCTAATCCTCTTAATGATGAAGAAGCTCTCCATGAGGTTTCTGTAGAACAAATTTCAAAATTGGATAACCAATTTGACGATTTTCGACAATGGATGTCTCAAGAATACCCTGATAGTCAAGCTCTTCCTTTAATTGAGGGTCTAAAACGTATGCTTCAAAATGATAAGAATGGAATTGATATTTTGCGTGGTATTGCACACATTGTGGATTCGAATGTGATGCCTATGAAAAGTTGTGCCGAAACCTTAGGTTATACACAACCTCCTACTCAAGTCAATCATTCTATTCCTTTGACGACTTCTATTGCTAGCATACCTACTTTTACATCAAACATAATGACTACTTCAATACAAGACATTCCTCCTATGATCACTAATCATGGGGGCAATCCTTCTTCTTCAATTAACCCTCTTCCTTCATTCAATCCAACTTCTTCATTCATTCCTTCAATGAGTGTGCCTATTATATCACCACAAATGAACATGACACAAGGGGGCAATTCGTTTAACCATTACATTCCTCCTTGTAGTGTTCCTCCTGTCCAATCATCTCCTATGACTAATTATCATAGAGTCCCACCACCTTACTCTTTACCTTCTTTCAATAACGTAACACCTCCATCTCAATCTAACACGTCTAATATGAACTCTTCGACTGAAGCGACCATTAACAATCTTGCACAAACTGTCTCCTCTTTACAACAACAAATTGCCTCTATGAATCAATCTAAGTTTAGTGTGCTCACATTTGATGTTGCGAGCCCACTTTCTCTTGATATTGTTCGAGCTATTCCCCCTAAACATGTTGAAATTCCACATTTGGAGCTTTATAATGGTAAGGGTGATCCTCTAACACATGTTAAGACCTTTCAAACAATATGTACTGATTTTGCTTATGACCAAAGGTTGCTTGCAAAATTGTTTACTAGAACATTAAGAGACAAAGCCCTACAATGGTATTGCTCGTTGCCTTCCTATTCTATTACTTCTTTCGAACAACTTGCAAATGCTTTCATTCAACAATTTCAAAACAATATAAGTCCTAAAGTTACTTTGATTGATTTAATGCATTGTAAACAAGGTGTTAAAGAAAAAGTGACTGATTTCATTGGTAGATATAAGCATTTGTATGCTCAAATTTCTTTTCCAGTGCCTGACAATGATATTCAAAGAATCTTCATTTCTAATTTACAAAAAGATATTCGAGACAAACTCCTGTTTTCTGAGTTTACTTCTTTCCAACAGTTGTGCGCAACTCTTCACAATTATCAACTAACTGTGAGTCAAATGGAACAATCACATCCTATGACTCCGAGTGATAAGGGTGATAGTAGTCAACAACCATTTGGGAAGTTTAAACCGAATAGAGAGTCCATCAAATTCAATGAAAACATCATCAACAACAATGTGAATGCAGCATCAGGTGTGTCTCCTATTTCTAAGTTTTTCAAGAGAGAAAGAAAGTTTACTCCTTTGAATGAATCATTGCATAGTATTATGAATAAGTTATTGGAACAAAATGTGCTTACTCTTCCTCCTATAAGGCAAATTGATCCTGTAAAGATTACTTCACCTTATTTTGATAACAAATCTTTTTGTCAATTTCATCGTCAACCTGGGCATGATACTGAAAAATGTTTTTCTTTAAAGGGTAAAATTCAAGATTTGATTGATAATAATACTATCTCTGTTTCTGGTGTGAATGATAAAGGCAATACATCTGTAGCTCCTCCTAACCAAAATCTTCAGATTTTCACTGATCCATTGCCTTCTCATACCTCTAATGCGATTGATACTACCGATTCCTCTGTCTCACCTGATGATCTTGTGTCCATGACTCCGAATGTGATTAACTTTGTAGAGCAGCAGAAAATCCCTAAAGAACCTTCCATCACATTTGATTCTAGTGAAACCATTAGGGCACCTGATGGTCCTTTATACATAGTTGTAAAAGTCAAGAATACACCTTGCCGTGGAGTGCTTATTGACCCTTCTTGTATGGTTAATGTCATTACTGAAGAATTTCTTTTTACTTTGCAATTGAATCAAGTGATCTATGATGAAACAAATGTGGTTGTGAAATTATTTGATGCATTTTCTTCTCCTGCAATTGGTTCTATTACATTACCTATTGAGGTCCATAACAGGTCCCTTGATGTAAACTTTGCTATTATTCCTTCATCCGAACAATTTCGTGTGAACCTTGGCTATCCTTGGCTGTCTTCCATGAAAGCTATTGCTTCTCCTATTCACAAGTGTTTGAAATTTCCCCATAATGGTGAAGTTGTTACTGTCAATCATAGTCTCTTTAAACCAGCTGAAAGAACTTCTAGCGTTCCTATTGATTACTTTTGGCCTAAACAGTTTCAATCTCTTCCTCCGCGAAGTGATCATCTTTTCAAATCTTATCAAAAGTGGAAAAAAGAGATGATCCTTTCTCTAAGTGAACCTAGAACACCCAAACTTGATATTCCTATCATTCTTGAGAAGGAGGTTCTTCCTTTGAAAGATAAAACTAATGTCTTTCCTCAAGAAGATTCCCAACCCATTCATATGGATGTGACTATGTCTATGCCTAATAAACCTTCTAAAAGTAGACCTATACCTCCTCGTCATGATGGACTTGGTCTTCTTCCTAAACCAAAAATTCCTCCTTTATATGGAGCAGTTCCTCCTCCTTCCTTCTATAGAGAGAAGAGACCTTCTTCTTCTCCTATTATCCAGCCTAAGAGACCACAACCTAAACACCCAAGTGATAAGGATGAGAACATTCCTCCTCCTCAATCTCCTAATCTTCCTACTAAGACTAGATGAAATTGTTCTGCACGTGAATGCCGACGAAAGCGTCGTCTTAGAGCTCAGGCAGCTGCTTCTCAAACTTCGCAATCCCCAAAAACACCTTCAACAAGCATTATTCCATTTTCTCCTCAGCCGACGATTGAGCCGAAATCTCCTAAACATAAGATGCATGATGGTCTTGATCCTATGCGAGTTAAAGACCCTATTTTTATAAATCTTGATGATGATATGGATGAAAATGTTATTCATGATGCAAATGTTACTTCTCTTGCTTCTGATAGTGAATATGAACTTGTTGATATTGATAACCATTTATCTAACGAATTTTTTAAAGCACTTATCCTAGCTCCTAGACAAGAACAACGTGGCTTGGAACATGAACATGGCCCTTGTTTGGATCTTGTGATAGCTCCATCTGCTGTGTTGGATGTTCCTCCTCTAGCGTGTTCCCTACCTTCCCGAAACATTGATCAGCAAGATCGAGGGGTAGATGACGTGCTAGACTAGTTTCATTAGCATAGCAGATTCTCTCCCCCTCTCTTTTGTTACTTCCTCTATGTGTTATTCTCATTCTTCTATTTGTTGTCCTTAGTGTTGTCTACTTGAGGACGATGCAAAGTATTGAGATCTCTCGATCTCTCTCATGTTGACTCAAAAGACACATGTGTTCCCTTCTTCTAGGTGACCTTCCTTGATTGGGGAATGAAGAACAATTATGCATACATACATATGATATACATGAATTATCATACAGCATACTGACCCTGAGGAAAGCGAAGTCACCTTGTGCTTTGTGTTTTGTGTCTATTATCCTTGGGCTTATCTCACACTTGGGGGCTAAATCCTTGCGATAACATGCTCCTTTCTCATTTTCTTATATGTATCACTACCTTAAAGCAATCACCCCCGGTGAGGCGTGTGCGATCGCTTTAACGTAGGGGGGCATACATCCCGTTCATATCTTTTCAAGATACTTGAAAATTTCTTGACAAATTTAGCTTTGCCTTGAAAATTTTTGATATCTTTCTTGCATGACTCATAGTGAGGGAACCTTACTACTGACAGTCATGGTTCTCCCTTGTGATCTTCCCTTTTACTTTGTCAATCGAAGTCATAAGATCCTTAGTCCACTGGGGGCTTGGTGTGTCTTGCCTCCTTGACGTGGTGAAAGTCTTTCAATGTTGTTTCCTTGTACTTTACCGGAAGTATGAGCGTACGCCTATACTCCCGCTAAAGTGGGGGCTAAATGTAGCGTCCTAAAATTGCGACACTTGCAATTTCGACCGCATTTCGGTCTTCACGATGGCGATGCAACATGCAACCTGAATGGAGACCCCGAAACCTGATTATGACACCAAAAACTGCATTTTCTTGCACCCTGGCCTGAACCTCCTTTGCACCCTGCTGTCCCGGGAGGTGGGACCAGAGCGCCCAGTGCCTTGGTCCTTCAGGACCAGGGTGCCAAGCGCCCTGGTCCTCCAAGACCATGGCGCCCAGCGCCCTGGTCCCTGGGTCCTATTTTGGGCCCGGTCTGTTTTGGACTTCGGGTCTTTATGTTTGCAAATTGGAAAATTATCTTTCCTGGTCGGCCTAAGGTCGGGAAAATCAGTCTATCAGCCCTAAATGACAAGTATATAAACTATATTTTCCTCTCTCATTTGGATATATACATACATGATGGAAAAATCCTGGAAACTATACTCAAGCATTCAAGCATTCAAGCATTCAAGCATTCCTTCAAGCAATTGATCATTCTAAGTCTCCATTCAAGGCTAAGTGTTGCATTCAAGACAAGGATTCAACCATTGAAGAGGAGATCACTTACAACATAGTACATGCTACAACATACAACATACAACAAACAACAACATCTATACCTTCGCATATAAGGATACAAACATCCTTACAACAAGGTATTAGTACTTGTTTTACATTACATTTACAGTATTTCTCATTTCTTGGTTAATTCCAAAACCGGGGTTTGACCTAAAGGCAAACCCCTAATCCCTAACCCCCCAATCGTCTTCACTTTTCTGTGTGTAGGTTGCAGGTACGCGGCTGAAATTGAAGATCTGGAATCCTTGTGCAGAGACGAACAGATCCCCCTTCGTTTCGCGGATTTTTCGGAGGACCGTGTGCACGCTGGGCGCCATCGTCCCGTCAACTTTTGCTCAAATTTGCAGGACAACGCCGTATCGACATTTTACTGCTAATTCCAGGTCCGCAGCTTCGTCCTATATCCCTATCTCAGTTTATAAAGTGAATCTTTGTCACTTTATATGCATTCCTAGCTTAATTCTTCTATCGACATTCTTTACAAAAGAGGGTAGCCTTGTTGTCTTAACCCTTGAAACGCATTTAGCATCCAATCTTGCATTGTGTGGGATTGGATCTTATGGGTTTCAACCCCTCTTTTGAATGTAAAGTCTCTCCCCTAAGTGAAAACCATCAACCCTAGTGAATCTCCCTTCTCTCTCCTTGGAGTTGGAAGAGGGGAGAGCAACTAGGGTTCGATCACGATTTTCCGCTTTACAAATTCATTGGCGATTTCATAAATTCATTGCCATTAATAGACAAGGCACGTCACATCACATCACATAATACATTGAGTCCGGACTCTGCACGATGTGTCAATAAGCACGGCCTCTTTGACACGTAAAGGGTGACACATACCTAAAATCTATCAATGATTTTAAACCGTTCGATGATCGTATATCAATGGCTAAAGTTTTATTTCGGCCCAATTTTCTGAAGAGAACATAACTCACTAGAAAGTGCCCAGAATGGAATTGGATTCAATAGACACGTATCAAATGTCACAAATCACGATCGATAATTTTGTTCATTTAATATATATATTTTCACTTACGGTAATCCACTCTGTCCCCACGACTTCCAATGTGATACTTGCCAATTTGGTATTGGTTCATAGTTGTTTCCAATTTCGCACACTCGTGCATTTATGGGAAAGATTTGCAGAGATACGAAAGATTTTAAAAAATTTATAGCAGTTAATACTGTTAAAGAAGTAATTATTACAATCAAGAGCTTCAAAAATTTATATACGATCTCTGCTTCTTTCATCTTCAATTAGCCTTTGCCATTTAGTAGATAAATCGTCAAAGCTCACGGTATTTTAGGTTTATAGGCTCACTGCTCAGGTTGTTTAATTTGTTAATCTATTTTTTGTTTAATTTGTTAATCTGTTTTCTCAAGATGGACACTCTCATCCACTTGAGAAGCATTTCTATAGAGGACCAGAGGGCCTTTCTAGGCTCTGTTAGAGACCCAACCCTCCAATCAGTTTGCAAGGAGGTTGGGTCGTTCACCAATGAAGCTGTGCAGATGGTGTTGGGCAGAGAATTTCTGCGAAACGAAAATAGGTACCGTGTTAACACGGACCTTACATCCCGCTTCTTAGCATCTCTTCTGGACTTGGGAGGAGACAAGGTGGATATGCTGATGCTATTAAGGAAGGTTTTTAAGGAAGACTTCCTCGGAGATGACATTACTCTTGTCATTCTTGCAGAAGTAGGGGTGGGGATCCCTTGGGCGAGTGATTTATCCAAGCTTCTCCTCCCTGACCAAACACTGCCAGTGGCCAGGCAACCATTTCTCCTAAACCTGAATGCGGAGCAGCTGATGCATCACAGGAAATGGGCGTGGATTGGCAGGGACTTCCTCCAAAAATGGTTCCTCCTGGATGACTTTCCAAACTACATGTGGCTTGAAGAATTCTCTCAGCTTATGCTGTCTGAAGAATTCTACATGGAAGGAGGGCCAGATTTATAGGAAAAAATTGTAAACAATTCCACTACCTGTAGTGTTTTTTTCCTATGTCCTTGAACCCTAACAGGCTGAGTGCCAGAGGCTCACTCATTTTGGCTTTTAAGTTTTTGGGGGACTCAAGTCTCTAACGAAAAAATTGTAAATTTCAAAAGCACAAATAATTTAATGATAATTTTTCAAATTCCAGTTTGTTTCACTTTGCCTCTTACATTCTTATGGATATAAAAATGCTTTCTATAATTCTATTTCATTTTTATTAATTAATTTCTTTCAAATGCTTTTTGTATATGAGCTACGTTATTTCAATTATTTGTTAAACAATGGAAATAAATTTAATACCGTGATCTTTTTATGTAATGCTATAAAAAAAAAAATTCAATTCGTTCCATTAATTATTTGTACATTGATTATGGTTGATTATAATTTTATAAATATATACTATTACTATATAGTCATTCAAAATACAAAATTTCAAAAGTTGCAAGATACAAAAGTTTATCGGTCAAGGTTTTTTCATTCAATTAATTGAAACGTTTCAAGATACAAAATTTGTCCACAGCTTATAGCAAGCAGACAAAAAAACTAGTTCATTACCGATAGGCCGCTCACTCAGTCTCACTATCCCCCTGGTCCTCCCAGTCCCTTCCCTCCTCAGAGGTCGATTCTTTGGCTTTCCCTTTTGCCGCTTCAGCTTTCATTTTTGGAATGCAGTTTAGGAACTCGAAGTCGGGGTCGCCCTCCAAGCTTGCCAGTAGCTGTATGGCCCTTCCTTCTTCAACCCTATCTCTCAATGGCTTACCAACCTCCATCCTTGCCACCACATGCAAAGCATTCAGGACTTCATCCACCCTCGTTAATTTAACAAAGAGTTTCATCGCTTCCCACCCCACTCGGGCTCATTCACGACACTGGTATTTGATTTCATCCTCTGCACCACGAATAAAAGGAAGCAATTCCTCCTGGTCATCCCCTTCCATAATTCGAATGCCAACTCCCGACACCACCCACTCCAAGATTGAATCCAGGTTAATCAAAAACTCCCCATCAATCAATTTGACCAATGTGAGTTTTACCTTTTCTAGCTCTGGTTCAAATTCACAGGCCCACGCCATAATCAGAGAGTAAACCTCCATGTTAGTTCGATACTGGTGACTGATATGTGCCACCTCCTCTGCAAGCATCAGTCAAGCTACCGCCCACAACTTCTCCTCCTTAAACCTGAATAGTCCTTGCATTCGTTTATCAGATACTTTGCCCAAAAAGGGCACCAACTTCTTGTCTGTTCGAAGTGTGAAATTGGCCTCCATTGTCTTACAAAAGGTATGATTCTATGAACTACGAACTACAGATTTGTTTTGCACTTGCAGCTGCTTCAAAGCAAAAAGTGGTACACAGATGAAAAGGTAAAAAAATCTGCCTCCGTCTTAACTCTTATAGGTCGGGTAATGAATGTGCACAATAAGACATCAATGCCATGAGATCAGGAAAAAGATTTCCTGCCATCCTCCCC
The DNA here is from genome assembly GCF_030272615.1 of Cryptomeria japonica. Classification (NCBI taxonomy): domain Eukaryota; kingdom Viridiplantae; phylum Streptophyta; class Pinopsida; order Cupressales; family Cupressaceae; genus Cryptomeria; species Cryptomeria japonica. The sequence goes on from NC_081414.1 coordinate 162,942,954, forward strand.
TTCCTCCTTTCGTGCGGCGTGCCACAGACAACTCCTTGTGCAACAATTAATCGCCACCTTGGCATTTGTACTTTCCAAATTTTCTCGCCTTAACAGGTTGAGGACTGCAGTTGCACATTTTTTTAAATTAATAGACTAAATTTTATATATATTTTTAAAAAATTTTGAAAATGATATATCTTAAACATATTTTCAAAGAATTTTGTTAAACGTTAAATTAATATTTTAGATTTAATATTGAATGTTTTCTTTTTAATATTAAACTTTTACCCTTCAAATTGCATATCAAAATTTATATTTTTATTTAGTTATTTGTTTTATTCTAGAAACTAAGTTTCATGTTTAATACTATTTTTGAATTAAACTTTTTTACAAATAATATTAACATTATTTTTAATAGTTATCTCAAAGTATTGCCCAATGCCCAGAATTGAACATTTTAAATTTAATTAAATAGAATTAAGTGAAAGTCTATACTTATAGTCTATGAGACTATAGACTATAAATCTCTTTTTCGGGCGGAATTTTAAAATGAATTAGTAGACTTTAAAAACAGACCAGAAAAGTAACACGAGTATGGTGACGTGCCAGAAAAAATGGCAGAAGTCGTGGGACCCACTTCATTGAAAAATAGGTACCATCGACTGTTGGATGAACAAAGATCAACGGTTGGGGTGGATTTCGGCCCGAATGTGGGAAGCGAACACCTTTCTGAGAACTTCGCCCGGAATTGGACATTTTAAATTTAATTAAATATAATTAATTCTAAAAATCTCTTTTTCGGGCGGAATTTTAAAATGATTAAATAGACTAAAAATAAAACTGGAAAAGTGACACGAGTATGGTGACGTGCCAGAAAAATGGCAGAAGTCGTGGGACCCACTACATCTTAAAATAGGTACCATTGATAGTTGGATGAACAAAGATCAATGGCTAGGGTGGATTTCGACCCGAATGTGGGAAGCGAACACCTTTCTGAGAACTTCGCCCGGAATTGGACATTTTTAATTTAATTAAATATAATTAAGTCTAAAAATCTCTTTTTCGGGTGGAATTTTAAAATGATTAAATAGACTAAAAATCAAACCGAAAAAGTGACACGAGTATGGTGACGTGCTAGAAAAATGGCAGAAGTCGTGGGACCCACTACATCTTAAAACAGGACCATCGACCCGTGACCATTGGATGAACAAAGATCAACGGCTAGGGTGGATTTCGGCCCGAATGTGGGAAGTGAACACATTTGGGAGAACTTTGCCCGGAATTGGACATTTTAAATGTAATTAAATACAATTAAGTCTATAAAGCTTTTTTTTGGGCAGAGGTTTAAAATGATTAAATAGACTAAAAATCAAACCGGAAAAGTGACACAAGTATGGTGACGTGCCTGAAAACTGGCAGAAGTGATGGGACCCATGACAAGTGACAACAGGTACCATCGTATGTTGGATGAGCAAAGATCAACGACTTAGGGTGGATTTCGGCCTGAATGTGGGAAGTGAACACATTTGGGAGAACGTCGCCCGGAATTGAAACATTTTAAATTTAATTAAATATAAGTAAGTTTGTAAAGCACTTTTTCGGACGGAAGTTTAAAATTATTAAACAGACTTAAAAAACACACCCGTAAAGTCACAATAGGTACCTTGGTCCCTCGTCTGTTAGATGAGCAAAGATCAACGGCTTAGGGTGGATTTCGGCCCGAATGTGGGAAGTGAACACATTTGGGAGAACTTCGCCCGGAATTGAACGTATTACATTTAATGTCCTCAGAAATTCAAAATTTATACTGAAGTATTGAATGTTTTGTCCTTTGGCATCGAATAGTTATTAATAATAATTAATAAAATTACAACATGATTCTTAATGTCCTCGGAATTTATACTGAAGTAATGAATGTTTTGTCCTTCGGTATCGAATAGTTATTAATAGTAATTAATAAAATTACAACATGATTCTTGATATTTTGCCCTTTAGGTTTTACTTTTCTACTTTTTAGAGTTTTCAGAATAAGAGACTGGTAAATCATAATCGTCTTTCATTTCTTGGATAAACCTATAAATCGAGGGAGATTCAAAAACAACTACTAGATTGAGGAATGCAAGTTACAACAGAGACTGTCTGTGCCAATCTAGTGAAATAGAAATTCAAATTTCCGGGTAAAATCTAGAACACCTACATCCCACCTTTTTTGCTTTTGGTAATCTCATGGTCCAATTTGAGGGTTAGCATTTTCAAGTTTTTATCTAGCTGCCTAGCATTATTTTGAATTATAAACAATAATAGTGATGGGGAGAATGGGAAGCAGTAGTTCAACAAGAAGCCAAGTGAAAAACAAAATGTACCTTAACCTAACCGAACTGGTTAAAACACCAGGTTTCACTTATGAATACCATGATATTTATGACCCTGCTATCCATGGTGAAAAGCGTATCATAGATATTAGATATACATTGTCTAGTGAGGCGGCAGATGCATCCAAGGCAAAATTTATTGTTTTCAACCCAATGTTACAACAAAAAACAAATAAAATTGCATCGTGGGATGTTGGATTGGGAAGCATTTTGTTACTTGAAGTATTCCCTTGCCCTGATTTTGTCATGGTCTGTGCCGAAAATTATGATGAAGATAAAAAAGCAATTGTCAATAAAAATACAAAAGAGGAAATTCTATCCATAAATGAGGGAGAATTTGCTCATTTGTTGAACCTAGGATTTGAAGCCCAAAATTCAAACGTCCAAATTGACCTTGACAAGCTGGCAGGTAATTATGAGAGTCTCGATCCAAGTCGCAGAGATTCATTTATCAAAGGTCTAATAAAGATTGGTACTAGTATTGTGTTGGATCAGAATCATAAGCCTCCTTATGATTCTAAAAATTTTGTTCCATGGGTTGATGATACTATTTCCTTGCTGTCATTTTTCCTGGGATTGGAAAATGATAGGGAAGTGGGTGCAAGCCTTCTTGAGATGATTTATAATATCCATTGTGCAAGTCAGCCAGTAAGATATAATTTTATTGATCACATTGTAAAATCCATGCAAAAACAATTACTTATGATAAAAAAAGGTTCCTGTAAGACATTTAGGTTCTCATCCTACTTGTGCTATCTCCTTCTATCCAAGTATCGTGCAATATTTGAGACCAATAAGCTTCAAATTGTGAGCTATAAGATTGATGAGAAGACTGGGAAGAGAACAGACTGTCCAATATATGATTGGAGCCCAAAGATAAGGATGCATGATAATAGAAAGAACTACAACCATTTTGTAGACTTCTTTTTGGCACCAATGTATAATGAAATTACAAGCACTCCAATGCCTAGGTTGCCTATGTCTTGTAGAGATTGCATTCAACTCAAAAGTCAAATAGAATTGGCTGACTGGTTCTTTATGGAAGAATTCACTGTGTTAAGGTTTTACAGATCGGCAGTAAAACCATACAGACTTCCAATACATGTGACAGAGAGGGTATTTGCATTAGAGTATGTACGGAAATTGGAGAGCACAGATAGGCACTTCCATGGTCAGCAAAAGAAGAGCATATTTCCTTCCTTTCCTTTCTCATGTGGAGGGTTCACATTTGAGAGAAAAGCATTCATTGTGGCACATGATTTCTTGATAGTTTTTAACTTTGGTGACAAGGGTCTCTGGCAGTATGATCCAATCGATGTAGTTCAAGCAAGGCTTAAGAAAAATGGGAACTCTTCAGCATTATGTCAACATGAAAGTAAACCATTGCTAGAAAAGCTTAGAAACAAGGACTCCTGGGATGAGGTTAAAAAAGAGATGGAGAAAATTGCAGCTGACAATAACATTTCAACAGAAGAAATTTCATCACAAATTATGGAGGGCCAGGGCATCCAAAATAGGAGGTCCTACAATTTCTACATAAAATCTGCTAATCCATCTAAGAAAACTATTCCCAAATCAATTCTGCATGAATGTAAAGAGAATTACTAGACTCAAACCAAAATAAATGTTTTTTGGACTATGAGGAGGAATCTCGGTGAACCAAAGACAAGTGTAGAATTTGATAGCATCGATGAGGATGAAGAATTTAGCAAATTGTGGAATATGGAGCATCCCACAACATCATATGACAGGAGTGAAGATGTTGATCAGTATGAGCCTGAGGTTGAGCCCACTCAAACAACTACTAAAGTCCCTAAAATATTAGGTGCAGTCAATGAGGCAATGAAAGAGAAATATATCAAAGGGTCAAGCATTGCAGAAAAAATGGGATTTGAAGGTGGTGGTCTAGGTCCCAGAGGAGAGGGCATTTGGTATCCACTTCAGGTACAAAATCCATCAAGGTCAAAATCAAAAGGTCCTTATAGACCAGTCATTGGACTTGATTCTTCAGATTCATCAGGGATAGGTACTACTCATTACCCTCAGGGTCCACCTACATCATGGTATTCCCATTGGTGGTGAATTAAGTGCCACTGCCACTGGTGGGGAATCTGGGGATAGTATTCCTATTATTGTTCAGTCAAGTGTCATTGTGATTGGTGTTGGACAAGGGCAACAATAAAATATCTCTCACAAGAGGCCACTAGAGGTAGATACTCAATCTCATACTATTAAGAATCCTATATCAAGTGCCACTGACACTACAAATCAATCATTTGCAGCTTCATATCACACACCTCAAAAGACTATGAAAACTACACATGAAAGTGTCAGTGGGAGTGGGACAGCATCAGGAACTGTTGTTGGTAATCCTAATCCTGGTCAAGCATTAGTTAAAACCACAGGAATAAGTGGAACTAGAGCCTATGGTATTCCTATGTCACCTTTCAAACATTCAATTGCTTCAGCAACCCCAGATTTTCAATTTCGTGATTACTATGAAAAATTTGAACACACGACAAAAGCAAATAAAGAAAAAAAGAAAGCATTTCATAGGAATTATGTGTCTGAAGTTGTAAACGAATAGCCTGCAAGGAACAGGGTATTTCCAACATATGACCCGCAGAAAGATATGATGGAGTTCATGGTTGTTATGCCCCTGGGCCCATCTAAAGATAAAAATCCACCACACAGTCAGATAGATCCCTCTCAATTTCAAGTTAGCACCCTCCAAATGGATTTCTCCAAAGTACATAATGTGGACAAAATTAGTGTGTCAAAAAGGACTAACAAAGTGGTCTACACTTCACTGCTAAAGGTGGAGAGAGAAAAAAATAAACTAGAGAAACAAATAGAAAAGTTACAGGCAAACCTGGAAATTGAGAAATCAAGGAGGAAAGCAGCAGATAGCAAGTGCAATGAATTACAGAAAAGGATAAAAAATTTGGGCTCTGCAGTAGAAATTGCAGAGCAGGACAAGAAGGATGCAGAATTGAAGGACTTGACACAAAAAATAGCTAAAAGCAGTAATAAAATTGTTGAGGAAAAAGCCAGTTTTCAAAAATTATACAAAAGTTATGAGTCTGCTGCCGCCGAAATGAAAAAATTACAGGACCTATTGGATCATGGGAAGGAAAAAGAAAAACATTTGCAAGAGGAAGTAGAGGAAGAAAGAAAAAAATGTGCACAAATGAAAGAAGACCTGCACAATGCCAATGATAAAATAAAAACTTTGGATGATAGATTCAAAGATACTATGAAAAATACAATGAAGTATATACAAGAAAAAATTTGGCGGCAAATAATGCAGAGGAGTGAGAAGTTGTGTGAATGGTTTCAATTGACTGAAAGTATGAGACAATTTTTTTTTAAAATCAAAGGGCACTATGAGAAGAGCACACATGTTTATTCAAAAGAGGAAATGTCAAAAAAGATTCTGAAAGTAGTCTACAGTTCCAGTGATAGCTACTTGGCATCCAAGGGAATTAAGAGCCGCATTGATGCCACAGTTAAGACATCATCTATCATTCAAAAATGCCAGAAGCTAAGGGAAACATCAGAAGTTATGGACAGTTGTGGAAAAAAGATAATGAAGTTGCAAGAAAAGAAAAATAATTTGATTAAACTTGGTTTGCCTAAGCCTGTTGACACAGAAAATAAATTCATTGGAGAAGAAGATTACAAAAAAATCATGGAGAAAAAAATAAAGTCTGATTTAGACTTGCTTCCAAAGGACACAACTCCCAAAAGCTTTCTGGAATTCATCCAACCATTTACAACTCTAAATTCGCTATTGGATGAAACAGTGATGTCAAGTAAATCTTCTAAATATGGAATGTTGATGAAGTTGGAGTTGACTTTCCATAGTTTACAAAATATTGACCTTCCATCAGACGAAGAGTGGAGCACCCTACAAAAACTGGCACAAAATTCTAAGGAATCATAGTATGTATTGCACAATTTTCTTCTTTTATTCTTAATTTCAAGGTTTTTTTTTTTCCTATTTTCTATTTTGCTAATCCAGCCTATGAGTCTAATTTATGAATAGGAAAAAAATAGCACTCGCTATTGCTATTTTGCTAATCCAGCCTATGAATCTATGATGCACAGTGCAAAACTTCAACCAGTAAATTTGTATTCTCAAATTCTCCCTTTCTTTAACATTTATGCATTTCTCTATTTTTGATTAGTAGGTTTTAGGCACTGCTATAGCTATTATCTATGTTTAATTTGTCATGACTCATGGCGTGAATTAATATTTAATTTTGAACTCTGTTTTTTGAACAGGAGACATCAAACATGTAGCAGATGTTAAATTGCTAATACGGCCTGTGATGGCCATATAAATATGGGCTGAGTTTGTGATTTTGATGTTTAGTGTTCACATGTTGCAGACTTGCAATTCGACCTGAAGCTGTTGTTGCTCCCTTGTTTCTATAAAAGGGAATTCAGGGTCATTTGCAATTTTGCAAAGGGTTATGAAACTTTGTATTCACTTTTGCATGGACATTGGAGAATCACACGAGAGTTGTTTTTGCTCTCTTGTTTCTATAAAAGGGAATTCAGGGTCATTTGCAAAGGGCTCTGAAACTTTGTATTCACTTTTGCAATTGGCATGTAGAATCACACAGATTTGTGTATTACTATTGAATGAGTTGTATCATATGGCTATATTTTGAAAGAATTAATGAAAATATAAGTTCTCAACATGTGAATTACTATTGAATGAAATTTATCATATGGTTCTGAAATATATCACACATATTTGAGACTCAAACATGTATAAATAAACAATAAACATCTTTGTATCAATAAACACATTATGGTTTTTTTTTATTATGCTATTTTAAATTTGGAAATAGAAAGTTGAAAAATAAAATTACAAATCAATATTAAATTCTAATTGCAAAAAGTAATATGCTTTTGTAATATGAATGATGAGATACAGTAATAAGATTAATAAATACCAATCTCTTACAATTGCCATTCATCCTCATCAAATGCAGTGCTTTCTTGATTCTCATATGTGGTTTCTTTACTCTGAGATTGAGTCTGCATATCTTCGCCGAACTGCATCTCAATGCTACCAGTAGGTCCACTAGTCCCACTGGCACTTTGGTTTGAAGTGTTGCCCAAACCTCTTCTTTCACATTTGGACCTCCAGATTTGCAGTGCCCTATCGTAAGGAAAAGTGTGGACATCATACCTAGATGTATAGAGCCTCAAGCAATTTTCCAAAATTTTGTCTAGTTTGTTTCTTAGCTTTGATTTTAGGAACCCCAAAGCACTGAAAACTCTCTCATCTTCCACTGAACCCAATATCATGGTAAGACATAAAGCAGTAAGCTTCACATATTCTAGCATTGAATCATGCAAGGATGCGTTCTCAGCTATATATTTCCAAACCCTTGTTACTGATCCCTCTTCGCGGGGGTTCTCCATTTTGGCATATTATTGTTTCATAGTGTATACAAAACAAGATGATTGCTCTCGAAGATGAGTTTCATCTAATATTCCAATTATAGTTACTCCATTCAATTCTCTAGATATGCAAAATTGTTTTATCAAAGTCAGTAGCTTACTTCGAAAATCAAATGCACTGTTGAGGCTCCAATAATGAGGAAACACAATAGACATGGCTTCGAGTAGGTTGTCAGGAGGGAATCTGCTTCTAATTTCTGAGGAAAGACCATATGCAATTTTCTTCACATAAGTAGTTACAGTCTCAACAATCTTGTCGAAATCTTCCTTTGTAACTCTTGCTAGTTTCTTCCTGGGGCGCTTTCCTAGTTCCTCGGGGTCAACTGTGGCATAGAAGTGCACCGGTATCTCAACTCCCCGTACATTGGCACATACCTCCCCATCTGCACCGATTTGTAAAAAGTTATCAGGATTGTTCAAATCTGTGAGTGTCCGCCACTTAAAAAAAAATTCATCAGATAGTGTTGGTTCATTTTGATAGAGATTGTCGAGGGTCATGCATGTCATCTTACACAATGTAGCATATTCTACAATATACAGAGCTCTTTTTTGGGCAGCCTTCATAATATTCCTCATTTCCTCTAGCATGGGAAAAAGAGCTGCTAAAGTTAAGAGTGTCTCTAAATTACTTAACCTGCCAAGAAGTTCAAGAAATTTTGGTTGATCTAATTCGTCACGAGTTGTGTGAAATAGTCCAATCAAGGATGGATATTCTGAAAACGCACGATGCGCTGGACCATCCAAAGAGATCCATCTGGTATCATTATCCATGAGAAGCTTGTTCCCATCAGTTAATCCATCAGCAAAGTGTTGAAATTCCATAAATCACTTGGGACTTTGACAGAAGTGTGAGTAGAGCTCTCTGATTAAAATTTCAATTTTTTTAACCGAAGAAAACTTGCTCACAATTCCAAAAGCTAGATTCATTATGTGAGCCATGCAGTGAATTGCAGTAATGTACGGTGCAAATGAAGTTTCAATCTTTGTACAAAGATCGTTCCTGTGACCTTGCATTACTGAAGCTCCATCTACTCTAACACAAACCAATTTTTTGGCTACCGTCATGTCATCCATACCTCTATATTCAATTAAACTTCTCTTTACTAGTTGAAATAAATTTTCCGCTGTCGCACTCTCCTTCATTTTAGCAACAAATAGTAGATGAGGTTGGCGAGTATGATTCTCTATAGTATAAACATGCATGCATACCCATGAAGTATTGTCTACTGCCGTAACTCCATCTAAAGAAAATGCAATGAAGTTTGACTCTCTTATTTTTTCCTGTACATCTTCTATTTCAACCTCAACAAGACAACTTGCCCATTCCCATCCACTGTTTACTGACCAGTGTCTATTAGGATAGTTAGGAACTTTCAAAAAGTGTAATAAACCACTAGTTGATGGGAAATCTGTCATAGCACGCCCTCTACTCAAAATATGAAAAACAACGCTTAACTAAACAACTTTTCCCAGTTGTTCTATTTCAATTGCTTTTCCAAAAATAGCTTCAATAGAACCTTTAACTTCAGCAGGCTTCGTCTGTAATTTCTCATGAAAATAATACTCTTCGGCATTCCTCACATGCTTACATTCATCCTTTGTTTTCCATCTTATCACTGATTTTTCAACCCCGTCTATCATTTATTTTTCATAAACTTTACCCATATGCTTTTCTATGGTGTCAAATTTTAGCTGCAACCTAATTTCCTTCTTATTTTTCCAAGTGCAAATCTTACACCTGCATTCTATTGGAGGCTCGCCTTCAATTGGATTCTCCACTAGTTCAATGAATGGATACTTTGATGCCCAATTAATTTGAAAATTCCTGACTGACATATCCCACTCTCGATCCTTTTTTGATTGTGGTTCGTCATTTTTTGATATGGCTTTTCTTTTCCCCTTCCGTGCATTATCATCAATGGAATTATCACCCAAGTCGATTATATCATTCCGGCTAACTTGGGTATCTACCAGATAATCTTCTTCAAGATCATCCTGATCTGAGATATCAGGTTTGCCACCATCTTCAACATGCGGTGCAGGTGGCGAATTTTGTACTTGTACTTGTGATGATGTACCTTCCTGATTTTCACTAGTACCACAATCTTTTCCAATGCCAAAGTACGAAGACAATGTTCTACTTTTTGTTGGCCTCTCCTGGCCTTCCCCACATTCAGGTTTCCTACCCCTCTTCCTATTCGACATCTCCAACGAAATAAAGGCTGCCAAAAAAATATCAATTTGTTGAAGAAGCAATAATAGACTATAATGTATAATATACCAGTTCAAAAATATGATCGCTCACCTTTAGGCTTTAGGTAACTAGTAGTCGCCAATACAGTCAACAACAATGATTTTCCTTGGTCTGAAACTTCTCTATTGATTAGAATTCAGAGCCTAGAACCCACCAGATTGTGTTGAGATAGATCTGATCTTTGCATGTATTTATACCAATCCTTATATGGTGAATTCCGTGGGAATTTACCAATATACAAATATTTGGCAAATCCCGTGTAATTATAACATGACTTATGTAATTTTTGAGGCGATTATAGGTCATCCAAATATGACTTATGTAATTTTCGAGGCGATTATAGGTCATCCAAATATGACTTACATAATTTTCGAGGCGATTATAGGTCGTCCAAATAATAGGCAAATAGCAAATGCAATATAGTTGGCGAAAGTTGGGGTGACTAGAGACACATGTCGGCAAGATGTTAGGTGAATTGGGTCCCCTCGAATAACAAATCTTCACATGCCTAGAGGCGAATTAAGGTCATCTATTAAGGCAACCTCAGAGAGTGTAGGCAAAATAATTAAATTTACCGTGTGTCCACCATATATTGTAATGGCGAAATCATCGCATAGAAACATTTAATTGCATAAAACATATGGCGATCGGGTCGTGACGTTGATAGAAATTGATAATGTTCTGGCGACATGGCCACCCCCAGACGATACAAAATATTCACCATTTCTGATAGGGCCGACATGAAAAATTCGCCATTAGCGAATATTCACCACTAAAGTAATCTCTGAACTTCCTGTATCAGATTCATTGATCCCTATAATTCTTCTTGTAGCACTGATCATTTCATCCACAAAGATACATCAACCGATCACACCTGCAGTATTTAACACAAAAGATATCCTAGTATGGTATAGCTACCGGATCCTAGAAAGTGACTCAGAAACTGACTCACATGAGTGGGAATTTGATTCAGTACAGCTTAACACTTCAGATGAGGAAGACACATCACCCCCTCCACCCCGCAAAGACATACCTGTTTATGGAGAAGCACAGATAACGACCTCTTGGGTTCCTGAACTAGAAACTTCTTCCATAGACCCTACGTCACATCCTACGACTGATTTTGACAGGGAGAGTACCATCAACGACCTTCACCACAATGTCTTCACCCTCACTGACACATCGAATGAACTTAACCTAATCGATGAGGTAATGCCCATTATCCATCCTAAACTCATCGAATGGAACCAACCTAATCCCCCATGTCTTGACCATTTCCAAAACGATGAGGCGATCATTGACTTCTTGGAATTATGAGATAACATACCAAGTGGGGATCACAAAGCTGGATTCACCATAGAACTTAATAGCACAACATACTTTGGGGTGGATGCCAAACCTTTCAGCTGCAAAAATATAACGATAAAACATGGATCTTCTAGTGAAAACCATAATGTGGCACTGTTTGATCCCCTAAAAGTAAAAAGAAAGAGTGTATCCAATGGTGAAAACCTCTCTGAGGTGCCTGAGGAAGAAAGGTTTGACATTCTCCCCTCTAGTACACAGCAGGAAAGATCAACGATTCTGATCGAGGAAACAAAAGAATACAACGTGGGGACTCCTGAAACTCCTCACCACATACATCTGGCGTCTCTTTTGACTCTAGAGGAACAACCCAAGTTTGTTGAATTCTTCCAAAAACACCAGATCAACTTCACATGGTCATATGCAAACATGCCTGGTCTTGATCCGGAATTAGTCATGCATCACCTCACAGTAGCAAAAGGAGCTAAACCTGTCAAACAAAAGCTTTGCAAGATGCATCCTCAGATTGCAGTCCTAGTCAAAACAAAACTTAAGAAACTCCTAGATGTCGGCTTCATTAGACCCATTGATTATGCGGATTGGATATCCAACATTGTGCCTGTCGGTAAACCAAATTGGGGCACCCGTATCTGTACTAACTTCAGAGATCTGAATAAAGCATGTCCTAAGGACGACTTCCCCCTACCCAACATCGACATCATAGTAGACCTAACAATAGGACATGCCATGCTTTCACTCATGGATGGCTTTTCAGGGTACAATCAGATAACAATCACACCAGAGGATCAACATAAGATAGCCTTCACATGTCCATGGGGCACATACTGCTGGAATGTAATGCCTTTCGGTCTAAAGAATGCAGGAGCGACCTATCAATGAGCAATGACTACTATCTTTCATGATATGATGCATACCATAATGGAAGATTATGTTGATGACTTACTAGCAAAATCACTCACAAGAGAAGGTCATCAGGACATATTAGAGAAAATCTTTGATAGACTAGAACAATATCATGTTCGACTCAACCCAAATAAATATGTCTTTGGAGTAACCTCAAGGAAACTTCTAGGATACATTATCTCAAGCAAAGGTATTGAGGTCGATCCAGCAAAGGTTAAGGCAATCATGGACATACCACCTCCAAAGAATATCAGTCAGCTAAGGACACTACAAGGACGGCTCCAATCTATCTGCAGATTCATTGCACAACTGGCCAATAAGTGTCACCCATTCACACACCTACTACACAAGAACATCCGCTTTCAGTGGGATGCTAGATGCTAGCAAGCATCCCAGATGCTCAAAGACTATCTCATGAATACACCATTGTTGATCCCACTAGATCCAAGTAGGCCTCTATTGCTCTATATATCGGCAACTAATACAGCTTTGGGAGTACTATTGGCACAACACAATGCAGAAGGGAAAGAGTGTGCAGTTTACTACATTTCTCGCACACTGGTTGGGTATGAACTCAATTACACATCTATTGAGCAAGCTTGCCTAGCAGTAATCTTGGCAGCCACTAAACTGAGGCACTATCTATTAACACATAAAGTACATCTCATTGCAAAGATTGATCCACTCAAGTACTTACTTAGCAAAGCAACATTGACAGGCCACTTGGCCAAATGGGTGATGATTCTAAGTGAATTTGACATTGAGTATGTGGACCGTAAGGCTATCAAAGGTCAGGTCATTGCAGATCAGTTAGCTGATGCACCACTCATAGGTGATCATCCCCTCATTTCCAATTTTCCAGATGAAGAGATATTCATGATCACAGAAGTACAACCATGGAAGCTATACTTTAATGGTTCATACACTAGGCATGGCTCGGGGGTAGGCATTCTATTTATCACACCTCAAGGTGACAGCATCCCGAAGTCTTACAGGCTCACATTTCCATGCACAAACAACATAGTTGAATATGAGGCTTTGATCACCGGACTCAGTCTAGCCATACAATGGAAGTTACAAGAGCTACAATTATATGGTGACTCCCAACTGGTCATTGACAAGCAACTGATCAATATCAGACTAAAGATGATAAACTTATGCCATACAAGCACATGGTGGACAATCTAAAGGCATCATTTACTACTATCACTTTTGAGTAGATACCAAGAGATCAGAATCGAGCCGCTGACGCTATGGCTACTATTGCATCTCTCCTAGATCTTCCAAAAAATTCAACAGGCTATGAGTTCTTGGTCGAACAGCTTTGGATTCTCGCTTATGATATCTCTGAATCCGAGATGATATGTCGCCTTGTCAGTTCTGAATCTGCATGGTATGGTGATTTCTACACCTATCTCCACGATCACACACTTCCTCCTAACCAATCGAATAACCAACGTAAAACCTTCGTTCACCAAACTGCTCGATATACCATTATAGTTGAAACCCTATACCGATGCAGTCTTGATGGTACTCTCCTTCGATGTCTAGAACAAGATGAGATAACAAAGGCCTTGGAAGAAGTACATGAAGGAATTTGTGGGACTTACTCAAGTGGCCCGTCACTAGCCAAAAAGATCATACGAGCTGGATACTATTGGCCATCCATGGAAAAAGACTCCTACTACTTTGTTAGAAAATGCAAGAAATGCCAAGTTCATGGAGACTTGATACATGCACCAGCACAGGAATTACAACCCATCACAACACCATGGCCTTTTGTTAGTGGGGACTTGACCTTGTGGGTAAAATCCATCCATCTTCATCCAACGGCCACAAATTCATTATTACCGCCACCGAATACTTCACAAAGTGTATTGAAGTTGTTCCACTTACGCAAGTCACCGGCAAGCAGATCGCCTCATTCATCCTTAATTACATCATCTGCCAGTATGGTGTACCCATGTCCATCACCACAGACAACAGGCTCCCTTTCAAAAATCAAGATGTCTGTGAACTTTGTGAGAAATTTCACATCCAACACCGCTTTTCCACCCCCCTATTACCCACAAGGCAATGGTCAGGCTGAAGCATCAAACAAGAACATATTGAGAATCCTCAAGAAGACAGTCAATGATGTCGGTCGTGATTGGCATGTTCAACTGAATCCAGCACTATGGGCATATCGAACAAGCATTCACACCCCTACAGGCGCAACTCCTTACTCACTGGTCTACGGTGCAGAAGCTATCTTACCTAATGAGGTCGAGATACCATCACTACGAGTTTCCTTGCATAATCTAATAGATGATGAAGCCTACAAGGTATCATGTCTTCAGGACTTAGAGCTACTTGATGAGAAGCGACAAGCTGCCTAAAAACACCTCAAAGCGTATCAACAGTGCATGAGCAGCAGCTACAATCACCGAGTTAGACCTCGTACATTTGAGGTAGGTGATCTTGTTCTACGAGAGAATCCTCGTAACCAACCCAACCGAGAACATCAAGGAAAGTTTGAATCAAACTGGCTGGGTCCATATGTTATCACTACTATGTTTGGGTCCGGGGCATATCAGTTGGCTACTTTAGAAGGAGAACCGCTAGCAGATCCGATCAATGACATGCACCTCAAACGGTTTTATACCTAACCTATACAGAGCATCAGGCTCCCATACATACCAGCAAAAACACCAAAAACATTCAGAAAAATATCCTGAAGTAAATACAAAAACATCAAAATAGTAAAGAAAGATCATGCATCCAAACAGTGAACAACCACTCCAGTGGCACCTTGGGTAAGTGCGATGGTGAAAACTTGGCAAACAAACGCCACTCGTAAAGGCTATGGCTCCATTATCTTTCAGGCTTGTTGCAATCACATTCATTACATACACACATCCATCCGTCCGAACCATGGCTTGTTATTAATCTGCAATAAAGAGATAGTACTTCATGCATCTTGCATCCCACTTTTTCATAGTCATGTCTAAAAACTGGGGGCAATGCCCTTACCCTATTTTGATGGAAGTGGATTCTACATTACTTGTGATTCGTTGGGTTCATCATTCAAAACCGTCTCACAAAATCCAAAAACATTCAAAACAATCATCAAAAATCCAAAAAACATTCAAAACAATCATCAAAATACCAAAAACATTCAAAATCACAAAATCCAAAAACAATAGAAAACATCAAAATCAAATACAAACATGGCAGCACATTGTACATACTCATCTGGGTAGATACCATGCAAACATTATGATATACTCCACAAAATGACCACTTATCAAATCAACCAAACAATCAACATCAAACACTCAAACTGTCTTCAACAAGGATGCATCCTTCCTTACCAAAAACAAAGACAAGATGACATTTTTTCTTTGACAAGAAAATTTTGTTTAAGCTATCAAATACTTGGTTGATTTGTGGGTTATTCATATCAGGTTCTTACAACATTGTTTGTATGTCTTCTGCGATTTATTCTGATGAAATTCTGGGGCATGTACTAATGGTGTCTACATGGGAAGTTCACTAAGTTACATGATCTTATGCGAAATGCAGTCATAGATCATTATGGCTTGCTGACTACAATGTATACCTTGACCATCTAAACATGAACCATTATCAAGGATCCATATTCTTTATTCTTTATTCTTTATGTATGTTGTTGGCTTACAGGTACAATGCTCTTCCTTTGGTTTCTCCTACCTCATCCAAACTAGATAAAGGATTTATCTCTCATTACGGTATGGACTTGTCTCAGGATATGATCAACCTAAGATCAAGGAGGAGGATCCAAGTCATGCATGAAAGGAGATGATCCTTGTCTGTTCCGCAAGCAATACTCAGGTCAACTTGACCCATTATATCAAGTTGTTTGTATTAACTTGCTATATCAAAATCCATGTAAGGAATACTCAGGTCATCTTGAATCATTATGTCAAGTTGTTTGTATTCTCTTACAACATTTTAAATCTCAATGATGAAAATAGAGCACTATGGATCATCATTCCATCTCATCTGTTTATATTGCATTTCGTTGCATTCCACCCATCCATACATTCATAATAGTTGCATATCATGCATACATAGTCATAACAATGCATACTCTATTTTCCTCTTCTTCCATAGGAATGAGTCATAGGTCCTTCATTTCTTCTATCTAACATTGAACCCCCCCCACCCTCCCCATCTCGATAATCAACATCACATAGCCTACATCGTGTCCCATCAAATCAATCAAGCTACGTTCATCACCATCCATTCTCTAACATGAAGGATTATGTTTCCTATCCTAAGCCATCCTATAAGCCAAGCAAGTTACTCTATCTGCACAGGTACATTGACTCACACACACCTAGACTATCAACAAATACTTTGATCAAGTATCTTCGGGTTTCAATAGGTAATCAATCGTGGTAATCCTAGACTACATCAGACATTTATCATAATGACCTATTCTCAATGGGGCTGCCATGATTCCCCACAATCATCCATCACATGCACACACTATCAATTGATCAACCAATCAAACACAATCCAACGTATAATTACATCAATTGTCTAAGTCTCAATGAGTATTTTGCTTCCTATACCTTGACTTCATCGGGCAATTACATCAATTGTCTAAGTCACATCAGGTCACTTTGATTCACTTACTCAGACTTTATCCCGTCCAAGAGACCAACTGACATCAACTGTCACGCTCTGACTCGACCGGGGCAATTAAACCGATTGCACTAGATTGTTCAACCAATTTTGATCAATTGTATAGCGTCAATCCAAACCACACACTACATCTACTATGTATCTCCTGCATAACCTATGGGTACTCACTAGCTTGATGTTTCTTCGTTTTAACTCCGATTTCTTCTATTCTTTCACCAGTATTGTTAAATTCTTCTCTTCTACCACCCTGCCAATTTTCATTCTTTTTTAAGAGATCGCCCAATTTTTCAAAAAAATTCGGCCCATTTCTCGAGGGGGCATACCACCCATTAAATTAACATTTTATGGGGCATTTCTTCACACCTATTTTTCTTTCTTTGAAACGATGCGATAAACTGCACCGTCTCAAAGAGGGGCAAATGTAGTCACATAAATCTGTCCATTTTAATTAAATGAATATTTGCTATTTATTTGATTAAAAATCCACTAGCCATCAGTTAATTAAATTAATATTTAATTAATTCATCTTCAAACATTCTCCTATTAATTAAATAAATTATTCAATTTATTTTAATTAATTCACTATAACAAATTCACAATCAATTAAATGAATAAAATCTATTTATTTAATTAAATCCTTTTTTCCTCTTTTAAATAAATTAACATTTATTTAAATCATTAAAAAATCCCCCACTTGCATTTTCCTACAAATGCAACTTGCACACAAATTGAAATAAATAAATTTTATTTTAATTAAAATCCTATTTTCCCTCACCCACCAAATCCACTTGCACTCCTAAACCCCCTTCTAAATTCTTCTAAACCCTTCCTAATTAGCCTAATCCATCCCCTAAAATATTGTCACATTCCTAAGCAACTTGGAGTCACTTCTCAAAGACTTCAAAGTCTTTGAAAAGCATTTAATGCTTTGTGTGTTCAACAATTTAACCTCTAAAGTCTTCTAAACCATTTATGGCTCTTACATAACCATTTATGGTTAATTCAACTATGACTCATGTGTCTCCTCAAGCATTTATTGCTTTGACCATGGTTATCCCTTTTGCATTTGCACAAGAGTTTATCCATTGGATAAAAGCTTTATTCTTTGAATAAAGAATTTATTCACTCAACCCAACCTTGACCTTAACCCCCAAGTTGACTCCAAGGTCATGTCAAGAATTTAATGCTTATTCCCTCTCCTCTCAACCTATCTCATATTGACACTTGTCATCTTGGGATTGGATTGAAAGTCCTCACATGGATTTAATATCATTCAATCCTGACCCTTGTTGAGATTACTCAATCTCAACCATCCATTGCTCCATTTTACCTATAAATAGAGCTCACATTCCTCATTTTCAAATCCTCAAGCCTCAAGCATCCTCAAGCATTTAGCATTCATAGCCATAATCCTGAAAACTTGTATGCATTTAATCTATAGGCATTTCTAGAGAGCTTTTAGCATAAATCACTAATATCTTGTCATTTTGGTTTAAAATAAATCATTTTAGTATCAATAACATCTAGTATTAGCTTTTTATTCACATTTAGAGCAAATACTTCAATCTCAAACCTCCATAAGCATCCATAGTGCAAAAAGTTGTTGAGAGCTACACTAGTTTGGAACTTGGAGAGGAGAGGAACAAGGGAGAAGGAGCTAAGAGCATGTTAGGAGGCATTTGGAGATGCCTCATCATATTTACTTTCCTAGTTAAATATTTTCTCATGCTTTTGGTATCTCTTTTGATATGCTTGTGTAGGAAAGTATTTTGTTTATGATTTCTGACACTAACAATTTGACTTTTCTTCTTGTTTGTGTTTTGATATCATGACCAACCTTCCCTTTTTGAAGAGCATCACTTTCTATACATAACTAGCTTTGAAACCCAATGTTAAAAAATATGTTAAACTACTATATTGAAAATTTGTACACTCAATATGTAAATCTAAAATATTGATTGGAATATGATGTGATTTATCATCATATTATTATAACGAATTAATATTAGTAAACATGGGATAAACACATAAAAATTTAATTAATGTGGCTCAAAATATTTTTGAAAAAATCTCCAATGTCAAAGAGAACAAAAGTTTATATTAATCCAATAAAAACGTATTACAATGATAGATCCAACTTCTCCCTTTAATCTAATGGAATGATCTTAATGAACACCTACAAAATACCCATGAAATAACTATATACTACATCCAATTGATAAAAGAATAGAGACATGAAACCACAAGTGAATTCACCAATACAATTATCAAGAACTCACGAGCTATGAAAAAATCCAATGCTTTCATATGATAAACAATTACTGTACTATAAATATCACCACTCACACAAGTATTATCATAATCAATGACACACTTCCCAAAAATATCACTCTAAAATAGGCCCCATCATGTAGGAGGGACCCACCTAATAATGAATAGGCACTCTACTTTCCTAATAATGAATAGGTGCTCCACTGTCTCTCCTAACACCTATAATCAAGAAAGCAATACAAATGAAATAAAATTGTTTTCCACCTTAAGTAATCTCTCCTCTCAATGCAACTTCAAATTTTATTCCAAGTTACAAGGAGAAATTAAGAAATAACAATATCTCTCAACCACCGACATGGACATCCAAGTATCCATTCTTAAGTGGTTGGAGATTTGACATTAGTATGTAGTGTTTGTAACATTAATATCACCGTAATCCTAACAATCAAAACCATTGTTTCCAATCTAAGGTCAATCTAATCTTACATTGTGAGATCAACCCTATGCCCATAGAAATAACTGTAATGTCCCCACTTGGGGTTTCCCTTAATTTAAACCTGAGACATCCATTCTAACCTCAAATTAGAATAGTAATATATTAATAAATACAATTTTATCAGAATTAGATATATTTTACTATAAAATTTTGAGATTAATTCGAATAATGGAACTTATCTTGACCAGCTTTCTGGATTTTGACAATTGAGGATA
This sequence comes from Cryptomeria japonica, assembly GCF_030272615.1. NCBI lineage: Eukaryota > Viridiplantae > Streptophyta > Pinopsida > Cupressales > Cupressaceae > Cryptomeria > Cryptomeria japonica. Next base: position 162,962,925 of record NC_081414.1, read on the forward strand.
TGTTATGACTGATAGAGTTAATGATACCAACAGTTCTGAAGGTGTCATTCATTGATATGAGTATGCAATTTGTGTCTATGAATGATTTTGTAATGGCAACTGTACTGTCGTGGCTTGTGTTGTAGTTCTTTGTCACTATGCTATGTATATATTGTCATCCCTGACACCACTCCATGTATTCATGCGATTTGGTTTACTAACTCTATGCATATAGAACCACCCAATTGGGCAATGATGGTGGTGTTCTTCTGACTTTCTATCCATAAGTATATATAACCACTTTATGCCAAAATGTGAATGAACAACTCGGCTCATCCCCATGCATACCACTAATAACAAAGATGTTACTGCTTGTAACATAATAACAGTTCTGATGCTATCAATCCATGGTGATGTTATTGGATGCTTTGATTCCTTTCCTTTATATCTCTCAATGTGAGGGAGAGGTCACACCACTTCATCATGTATACCCTTTGGCAAGAGACACGCCCTTTCACCATTAGCACCCTTTGAAAGAGTGCAACTCTTCATTATTTCTGCCCTTTGAAAGGGACACAACCTCTCGATCTGCACTTCTCATTTTCAAATTATTCACCCTCTCAAATGAGGTTCTCTTCTCCCTTTATATCTCATTGTTGAGGGAGTCACAACTTTTCCTTTCATGTCTTTTGACTTTTCATTAACTTAATTAATTTTTAATTAATCATATTAATTATATTTAATTATATTATTTTATATTTTAATTTAATTAAATAAAATTTTATTATTATCATTTATTATTAATTTTTATTTCAAAGTGGGGACATTACAATAACTCCCAAATTTTTAATTTTTTTTTTTGTTGATTCTTAACCATTTCTTTCCGTCCACAAGCTAACTTGATACACGTCTGACATGATTTGTTGCTATGTAGTGATATATAAAGACATTCAATGGGCATTCATTTATCATCTAATCATATTACATGCTCATGAATCAATCATTTACATGTCAAATTTTATTTCAAAGTGGGGACATTACAATAACTCCCAAATTTTTAAATTTTTTTTTGTTGATTCTTAACCATTTCTCTCCCTCCACAAGCTAACTTGATACACATTTGACATGATTTGTTGCTATGTAGTGATATATAAAGACATTCAATGGGCATTCATTTATCATCTAATCATATTACATGCTCATGAATCAATCATTGAAGCACTAAAATGAACCTAAATATGCATCATCATTCCAGAGCACTTGCATAACTCAAAATTATCGTCCATCATTTCTATGACAATAAAGAGTATTTTTAGGAGTTGACTTGCGAGAACATGGCTCTAGTGATCCGAGAGTCTCCTTAAAGTATTTCTAAATACCATAGACCTAGTTAATGATCAATAACAAGTAGAGAATTTGGTGGAACAAAAAGTAGAAGTGCACAATTTTCTAGATGAAGGAATGAGTCACATTCAAGATCTATGCTCGTAGAAATGACTCTAACCCAAGATTGGCCCACAACAATGTTGATAGTTTGCTCCAATTTTGAGGCAAAATATAGACAAAGAAAATATATTCCCAATTTCAACATGGTTGATTTCTTAAATATATCAAAATGATTTCTTTATCAACATTCTTACAACTAGATATCTAAATCCTCTGAATTTAATTGTTCTAATTATCATTTATACAATTAAAATAAATTTAAATTATATACGCATATAAAATTTTATCTAACTAGCCTAATTAAAAAATTTTAAAAACTATATACAATATTAAAGCTATTTAACTCCAAATACAAACCAACTAGAATAAAACATAAAAAATATATCAGTATATCCTTAGAAGCTAACACCTCTACATTTAAATTATGGAATTACCCCACCCCCTATGATATAAGAGCTTTTAGGATTGTTTCATGTCCCACAAGCCTAATAACTCTATGTACCACTAGTATTTAATTTAGAGAATTGGCATGTCCCCTATAACTAGGTAAGATGGCATAGTAGTTGAGCACCTAACTTTGCGCTTCTCAAAATCCTACATGGAAAATTTCAAATCACTCCCAATTTTTTACAACTTACTTGGCAAGTCCCCGACTTATAAATAAGGTTTTGGGGCCACATCATCAAATATGATGTCACATCAACATGTTTTTTGCGAAGGTGTCCAAAAAGCCCCCCCCCCCCCCCCAAAAAAAAAAAAAAGTGAGAGCAATAATTGTGCACTAAGTCATGTTTTATCGGTGCGTTTATGTGGCATCACATGATTATTTCTTTTTAGATCTAAGGAATACATTTCAATCAAGTATGGGTAGACATCATCTACAATAACAACTTTAAAGTCACAATTATTGGGGCAATATTGTCAAAAATATTAGACTTTAAATCAACTTGAACACTATCACAACTATTGGAACATGCTCAACTACTAGGTCCTCTCCCCTAGTAGCTTTTGACTATAACTGCCAATATTGATGGGTCCTAGATACATGGATATGTCTTGCATGTAAATTAGTAGCTTTTGGTCGTCCATGTCCGGCCAAAGGTGTTATGCACAACTTTCATCCTACGTAAGTTGGTTGGCAATGGTCAACCGATTGTTAATTTCGATTATGACGTTGTCAAAAATATCGGACATTAAATAAACAAATGGTATCGGAAGTATTGGAATATGCTCAACTACTATAGGTCCTCTCCCCTGGTAGCTTTTGATTGTAACACATTGTCTTGCCAATAATGATGGGTCCCACTTGTGTGGATATGTCTTGCATGTAAATTAGTAGCTTTTGGTTGTCCACGTCTAGCCAAAGGTGCTATGGACAACTTTCATCGTACGCAAGTTGGCTAGCAATGGTCAACTAGTTATTAATATCAATTACGACGTTGTCAAAAATATCAAACATTAAATCAACAAATACTATCACAACTATTAGAACATTATCAACTACTATAGGTCCTCTCCCCTAGTAGCTTTTGATTGTAACGCATTGTCCTGCCAATAATGATGGGTCCCACTTACATGGATGTGTCTTGCATGTAAATTAGTAGCTTTTGGTCATCCATGTTCGGCCAAAGGTGCTATGCACAACTTTCATCCTATGTAAGTTGCTAGCAATGGTCAGATAGTTATTAAATTCGATTGCAACATAAAAAATATCAGACATTAAATCAAAAAACGTTATCACAACTATTGAAATGTGCTCAACTACTAGGTTCTCTTTTATAGTAGCTTTTGACTATAACACACCGTCCTGCCAATAATGATGGGTCCCACTTATGTGTATATGTCTTGCATCTAAATTAGTAGCTTTTGGTCCTCCATGTTTGGCCAAAGGTGCTATGCACGACTTTCATCCTATGTAAGTTCGCTGGCAATGGTCAATTGATTATTAAGTTTGATTACAATGTTGTCAAAAATTTCAGACATTAAATCAACAAATGCTATCACAATTATTGACAAGTGCTCAACTACTAGATCCTCTCTCCTAATGACTTTTGATTGTAACACACCATCCTACTAATAATGATAGATCCCACTTACATGAATAGATCTTGCATGTAAATTAGTAGGTTTTGGTCGTCCATGTCCGACCAAAGGTGCACAGCTTTCACCTACGTAAATTGGCTGGCAATGGTCAACTGGGTTATTAATTTCGATTACGATGGAATAACAAGAACCATAACTCACGGTCCCACATTGTGCCTATATCTAGTTTTATAGCCAAGAGTAAATTTTGGTTAAATAAAGTAGGAGAAAATATTTTTCAGTTTTACATGTAGAATTTTGTTCCCAGAGATTAACAGATTGATTTCGTCTTACAGATCCAGAAGACAAAAATTATTTGTGAGATATGCTTTAGGAAGATGTAACCCTTGCCATGATTTTGATGATGAATGGCTGCTTTTTCCTCGCGATCTTGTGATTTTTGCAAACCTTGCTGTTATTTGTCTCTCTGTTTTTTGCAGCCTCTATTGAATTGCAGTCTTTACATAAATATATTAAGCTTACACCATAGGCAGGTATATCGTCAGCTTTTCAGGTAGCCCAATCCAAACGGTGGAATATCAGAATCATACTATGTTTTGCTGCTCCTCTGTTTTCACCTTTTCTGGAAATTCAACACCTTGATGCAATATGCAAAGATAAATGCAAATAATACTGGGAATCCAACAAGCACTGCAGCTACTGCACCTAAGAAATCGTGCTTGTATCCAAAGTAATCCTCTAGAAATTGATTTAGTGGTTTGAATCCTTCACCATTCACTTGCAATTGGTCTGTGACGTCTCCATACTGTGGAACAATGAGCCCATACAGAGTCCATGCAACAGGGCATATCCAGTAGTACCAAACCCACCATTTTGGGATTTTCTGCATTCAATAAAATACCCATTAGAAGAAAAACTGGTCCAATTACATTCTACACACTGTTCTTCTCTATTAGGTACTCCTGTTTTTGGACATTGATAATAAACTATTCAAAGAATTGGCTTGGTAAGGAGGATTGAATACCGGTCTGGGAATGAAGAATCCTGAGAATAGACTGAAGATGCTATAAAATATTGCAGCCACAATTGAGGCCACTTGATGGTTTGGAGTAATTGAGACTGTCATCATCCCATAAAAGGTGAAGTACAGAAATGTCATGTAGTTGGAAAAGAAGAACCAGGAGAACTTCTTAATTGTCCACTCAAAGCTAACCATACTGTAAACAATAATAGTGTACATAACTGTCTGGCCGAGTATGTATGGGAGCTCAATAACCACCTATAATGCAAAAATGAAAATAAAAGATTCATATCTGTTAATTTCACTGTATGATAATAAAAGAAACAAGAAAACAATTAGATTTACCTAGTTAGTATCGTAGCATATTACTAGCATACATATCATGGTGAGGTTGGATACCCACAAATTCCATCAACACAAGTAAATTAACCATAAAGACAAAACTACCCACTTAGCAGGGAGAACCGTGGGGATTTTGACATGGATAGTGGCTAATCATGTAGCAAATCAACCAGGGAATACACATTGATGCCAAATTGAATTATATACAGGCCTATATTCTGCCTTGTATGTTGCTTTGACAGTTGTCATGCATGGAACAAATTGACATGCTAAGGAACCAACCTGAGCCAGAGCATAGGGCATTGCAGAGTACATTCCTGCAGCTCTTTCTCTGTAAAATACAGTTCTCTCTACTGCGACGACAGGCTGCACAGTTGAACAGTTAGTGACCCCTAAGAATATAACAGCTCCATATAAGGCACCCGCAATGATAAAAAGATCTGTGTCGTTGTCCCTGATTTCCAACAAAACCATTTTTTAGTTTATGGGGTAATCAGAAGTTTGTGCAGGTATTCACTAGAGGCATAAACGAACCACAGATGTTTTATAGTGTGTGTAGCTAAATTTTTTGGAAAGTAAACTGCCTAGAATTGAAGTACTACCGTTTTCTGCCGATCCTCCAAAAGATTGTTCCAATGAATAAGGCACAGGTAAGTGTGAAGAAGTATCTAACATTGTTATATTCAGGGCTACGCCAGTAAGTCCACCATTGCTTCCACAAACATGACTTGAATTGCCCCAAAAATGACTCAGAATACTGAGTTGGAAAGTAAAGATCCTTTGCTTCTGGAGGTGGAGTACTGAGCTCTGTTACCAATTCTTTGTTATACCTGCATTGTTAAGGAAACGACTGAATGTCGAGTATTTGTTGTGTGTTGGTGTATCTTCTGTATTTACATTCAGTATGATTTTACTTTTCATCTGCAGAATGTCCATGAAGTTAAAATGTTTAAGAACATATAGACTTACTTATAGAGAGAAGAGTTCCTGTAGTGCTCTGCAAAGTCTATCCCCAGACGAAGTTCAGAAGAAAAAGAGCTAGCTTCTAACATCCATGTAGCAGGATTATATTTATCCTTGATCTTTGGTACATTTGGAATATCCTGCAGTTCACCATTGTGAAAATAAGAAAAAAGGTTTCTGCCATGTTAAAGCCTTTCTTCTGTGCAAGTCAGTTCTCTTGTTGTAATGCCTTGTCTACAAATCCTCACCTCAAAATATTCAACAAGCTTGTGAGAGTTGTGGCCTAATGGTCCATTGTAAATGATTTGTCCACCTCTTTTCATCAAAAGTAGCTGATCCATCACAGGAGAAATCAGTACCAATCATTGAAACAAACAATGTAAGATAGACTCATCTTAGATATTACTTTACCTCATCAAATGCTTCAAAGATGTCAATGCTAGGCTGATGAATTGTACAGACGACAGTCCTTCCAGTATCAACAGTATTACGAACAGTTCGCATGACAACTGCGGCAGCTCTTGCATCTAATCCAGAAGTGGGCTCATCCATAAAAATTATAGAGGGATTTGCAACAAGCTCCACAGCAATTGTCAGCCTTTTTCTTTGTTCAGTTGACAATCCAGAGACATCAGGTAGGCCTACCAAAGCATCCCTTAAATTCTCCAACTCCACAAGTTCCATTACCTCATTAGCAAATGCCTGCATGTTGGAAACTGATCATTTAGTAACATGACACTTTGACGTATCTCATTAAATAAATAACTTAGTTGCAAAGAGAAAATGCATAGTTGTGGACTTTACAGTTTTGGTTTCATCTTCAACATCTTTTGGGAGACGGAGAAATGCCGAATATATTAATGTTTCCCACACAGTGACTTGAGGAGAATGTATATCAGTTTGCTCACAGTAACCAGAAATTCGAGCAAAAGTCTCTTGCTTTTTGGGAAATCCAGAGATTCGAACATCGCCCTCAATATGTCCTCCAGTTTTTCTTCCAGCTAAGACATCCATGAGAGTTGTCTTCCCAGCACCACTAACTCCCATCAATGCGGTAAGAACACCAGGTCTAAATGCCCCTGTAACATCTCGGAGCAACTGAAGCCTTTCTTCAGTGACTCCCTGTTCCCTCATTTCCTGCAGTCGAAGCCAAGACCTGTCAGCCAAATCCTTCATGTACAACAAATCACTAAAAACAGGGCATCAGTCTCAGGGCTCCTTTTGCATACCGGAGGCATGTCAACAAAGTAATTGACACCCTCGAAAGACATGGTTAGTGGCTGAAATGGTAGAACCATTCCTCGTTTGACTCTTGTTGTAGTCTCCAATTCTGACTCCATGTTGCCTTTCAGACTAGTTGATGAGATATTCACTCTTCTGACCTGCTTTTCAACTGCATAACCAAACAATCAGAAATATATAGATTATGTAGTAACCTACTCAAATTCTGTCTGTTGAAGTATGAAGAATCTGTGAAACAAAGTACTTCAAAAGCTCTCTCTTACAAGTACCACTGCCATCTGCAGAAGACAATGACCGTGGCAGAGACCTTGACATAATTAGACCCTGTTCTGTTCCATTCTCTTGGTCTTGCATTTCATTTAGAACTTCCTTGGGGATAACAGCTTGAGGTTTGCCAAGAGCTACAGCCAAACAAATCCCCTATTATTCCATATAATAAAAATGGACAAAGGAGAGAGTAAATCGAAGAGAAAAAGATGCATGTGTATTCAGTATTGACATAGCTCACGATTTAGATATGCAAGAGCAAAAGTGGAAAGCACATTGAAGAGTAGTGAAAACCCCAACAGTGCAGCAGCTCCTAGCCAATACCAATATCCCATTGGGTAGATGCTACGACTCGCCATCACTGCTTCACCCAAATTTGTTGTATTTTCTGCACTCTGAGAAAGAACAGCATTCCGAAAACCATTCATTTTGATGCAGTGTAAATTCCCTTCAAGGAAAATTGTAACTTTTTTTCTTATCCCTATCGATTGTAGCTCAATATTCCGTTCAAGTATAATAAATTCTATCCAACGGAAGGGAGTTAATGCATGACAAAGATCGAAGACTTACAATTTGCCATCTAGGAGCAAGCATCTCATTTACAGTGATAGCATTCTGTGCATACGTTAAAGGTGAACACCAGTAGCCCCACATCCACCACTTCGGAATACTATCTGCATTAGAAATCCACCAGACAGTTAACCTCACCGTGTCTTAATAAGACTTTTCTCTTTTCTAGTCTCCTGTTAATGCCTTCTTGTATTGAATATCTGTAAGTTAGAAAGGATATAATTGCCAACCTTTAGGGAGAACGAATCCTCCAAGCATGAAAATTAAAAGCAGACATACAGTTCCTCCGGTGTTCGATATGATCATTGACCGGCATATTCCGGCAATAAAGCTGAACAAGGATGATGCCATCTGATGAACGAGGAACATTAAAAGGTATTGTCGAAAAAACCTGCAGATGAATTAATGTCAAATGGAGGGAATTGAGAATCTAGTTAGGGGATGGGGGTTATTCAAGCATTTATAATAAGCAGACGACTTAGCATTACCTGCTAGCTTCAGGGGCAAACCCAATTGTATAGTAAGTTATCAGCACCCATATGCCAGCTTCCAGTAATGAAATTGGGATTCGCAATATGAAGGTAGAAAGAGTGAACGCCCATGCGGGGTAAAAGAGCAGATCTCTCTGCTTGAAGAACACTGGAAGCCTGAAGATTGTCAATGCTAATTCTGCATAACCATTGAACATGTTGATGAGGAGGCCGAAAAAGAGTGCTCCGAGGTACATATTTGCACCCTCGTGAGTTTTGTGATGCATTTCGGTCCTCAAGTATACAGTTGATGCAATGAATGATAAAACTAAAATCTGCAGAAACAAATAGATAGTAAGATACATTTAATCCTTCTAGGGGTGATTTTGATTGAAGTTTGGCATTCTTACACAATTACAATTTCATCTCAAAACCATATGAATTTTAGATCGTTAGAAACTCACTTGCACAATCCTGAAGATGTAAGTAAAGGAATTGCGCTTGATCAGAAGCCATTCTTTGGCAAAACAGGCTTTGAAGATCTCCAGTTTGGGTACACAGTGTTTACTAAAGACCAAAGCTGCTTTGTGACTTCTGTTCTTCTCGTATGGTACTGCTAGCTCATTTTCCAACAAACGACCTGCATGAAACTGCTTGAACGTAAATGCAAATTCCTTCACAGGTACGTACTGATAAGGTCGGCTCTTTTCTATCCAGTATTGTTCTTGGTCCTTCTTTGACGTGACCTTCAGTAATAGAAAAACTTGAGAAAATAATACAACAAGATATAACGATTATACTGAAGTCATTGTTATACTTCGAATTTCAACTCTCAATACCTCCTGTAAGAAGTCTGCAATGCCCTTTCTCTCGGGGCATTTGAATCCACAGCTTTCAAAAAACTCCAGTACATTCTCCCGAGGTCCACCGTAAACAATATAGCCCTCTGATAGGAGTAGAATATCATCAAATAGGTCAAATGTCTCAGGTGCAGGCTGAAGCAAAGACATGAGAATTGTGCCATCCATTAGATGGGTAAACTGTTGCAGGCATTTGACTATCTGAAATGTGGTAGAACTGTCTAATCCTGTAGATATTTCATCCATGAAAAGAGTTTTTGTAGGCCCAGCAATCATCTCCCCTACACATAGGATCAATTGAAAAGTTCGCAATTCATCATATACTTAATAGTTAATACACAGCTCTACTTTGGAGGACTTTATCAGTTTTGGTTTCAAGTTTGTATGCAAGATAGTAATAGCTACTATACCAGTTGTAACACGCTTCTTTTGTCCACCAGAGATTCCTCTTATCATGTCATTGCCAACAACTGTGTCTCCACAAATGTCCAAACCCAGAATCTGTTTACGCACATGGATTTCAAAATCATGAATTCCTGGTCTTCAAGTGGCTTTCTCTAAAACATCAAAATTTCTGTCAATGTACTTACCTTGAGAATGTAATCAGTCTGAAGGCTGCTCTCAACACCTTTCATTGCTGTTGCCTGCAGGAAGTATGCAACAATACACAGTGAGAAGTACAATGATATTAACATGGATAAAATTCCTTTCTACTCTGGATAAGACTTTATAACCTGTCAAACCTTTGAATATTCCCCGAGGAAGAAGGAATCATATAATTGTGTCAAAGCTATGAATTGAAGCTTACTTTCATGAAAAGATCCATGTCAGCCTCTGGGAAGATTCCAGCTTCTTTCTCCCTTCTAACAATCTCTGAAAGCAGCTCTGCATCGAAATATGCCAAGTTGGCATTAAACAAGTCGTTTGGTATACAAGTCATATAGCACACGAATCTAATACTGCTTGTGGAAGAAGAAGTATGCCACCATGAGGGAAGAAAGGTTTAGAATGTTCACCATATCTATCCCCCACACCTTGGCACCTAGCAGAGAAATCTATAGTTTCTCTCACTGTCATCTCTCCGACATGTAAGTCATGCTGACTTATGTAAGCAGATGTTTTCCTAGGGACAAACTCCTCCAGCCTATGGCCATTGTAAGTGACATTCCCCTTCACCTGATCATTCAAGAGTGATTTAATAAACACCTCAACTTCGATTTGTGAAACAGTTAAAAATTGCAATACAAAGATACTAACAAGCTCTAACCTTCAAGCTGGGGTCTAATTTCCCAGCCAAAGCAAGCAGCAACGTTGTCTTTCCAGACGCAGGGGGACCCAACAACAGAGTCATCCTTTCAGATCAAACATATAAACTTATGGTGTTATCCCAGCAGTTTGAAGCATTTATCAGATTATTTTTAATTAAAGACCTTTATCATAATAACATATAAAAACTGTGCATACACCTCAAACACCATTGCACTGCGAAATTTATAAATTGACTCAAATTGAATATCTAGCAGAATCCTCACACCCAATTACCGAGATGGCTTGAGGATTCCACTGACGTCCTTGAGAACTGTAAGATTTGCTTTCTTATTGTGTGAAAGGCCAAAGGTGTCTAACAAGGATTCTACAGAGTTTCTGGCAGAATTCCATAGAGTGGGCAAAGCTCTTCCACCTACGTAACACTCTGCATCCACTCTTAAATTTTCAAACCGTACTTCTACAGTCGGAAGCTGGATGCCAACTCTGCCCAATTAAAGACAAATTAGTCTGGAAAAATCGTTGAAAGGGGAAGCTTCTAACTAAAATCCAATCTTGAAAATATTGACCAACCGAAACAGCCAAATAATGAATTTGATGTTGTGAATCTTCTCACCTGTCAATTCGAGCTCTAAGCTTTCGCAAAAACTTTTCGTTGTCTTCCTCTGCGACTTTGAAGAGGCGATCAATGATAATCTGCCTCTCATCGAACCCAAGCTTACGAACGTCCACTTCCTTGTGAAGCGTTTTATCATTTTCCTGGATAACGCTCTGCATAATTGCAGTTCTGAGCCTGTCATAAGTTGGCAGCTTCTCAAGGGCTGCCCATCGAAGAGCTTCTTCGTCCTCATCAATTCTCCGTCTCTGTGATCCTCCACTACTATTACTCAAGTTTCTACTCAAATTGTTGCTAATTCTCCTCCCAGACTCCCACACTCTCTCCAATCCCTCCATATTCTCAAACCGATAGCAACTATGTCACTCAAGATTTTTGAATTTCCAAAACGAGACACCAGATTTCCATGGAAGATCCGAAATTTCAAAAGATAATACTACAACAATACACTAAACAACATTTTTCCAACTAAACCCAGAATCATTTGGAACATGCAAATCACTCATGATGAAACTATCATTGCATGACTCCAATTTATAGCTGAGAGGAAAACCATTGTTGTTTTCTAAAACAAGAAGCAAGAAACCACTTGCAAAAATCCATGTCTAGGATAGCAATCAATAGACAATAAAATATTAATTTCTTTCAACTTCAACATGGGCATTTAACCCATAGCCACTCAAAACTTTAGCCTTTCAGATGCTCTGTATAAATCTCCCAATAGACAACCTTTCTCCTTCCAATCCAAGGCACTGAAAGAATGATCCTTCATATCCATTTATCCATTTTTACTTATCCTTATTATTGTTACATGTTCACCTCTTGAAAATGCAATTACAAGTAGCCATTAAGTACAAATATTAAATATTTTTCTCTCATGTCCTAGGGAACATTTTATAAGGAAAATGGAGACACATGAATGACGTAGTATTTGCAAGGTAAATATCACCTTATCCTAACACTACTAATAGTTTGGTATTCATTTCTTTTGTTGTAGTGCTATAGGCTATCAATCTTCTCAATGAATGCACAATTTTCTCTTGTTATGATAACATACATTATCATTTATTGTAAATAGATTAATATTATTATTAAACTCTTTCCCGACTATTGGATGTAATGCATAATTTTCAATCATCAAGTGTTGGATGTGTATTCTCTAATATTTGTGAGTAGTTGGTAAAACATTTGTTGGTCCTCACTTTCACTTTCTTGTTTAGATACATTATCCAATGTAAAATCTATTTTAAGTTATTTGCATAGTAATTTTTCATATATGGTAATTGAAAGAGTTGGTATAAAATGCTCTACCATGCAAGATTTAGTTGAAGATTGTAACCACCCAGGATCTAGAAACTTTATGAAAGCATAAGAGAGATTGACTATGAAATTCTAATGCTTTTCTATCAAAGGATTTGCAAATGATAGATTAGAATAATTAATTTGGATTGAATAAATTACAAAGGGGAGCCCTTGGTTATAGAGGCCAATGTGAACATAGGATTGCAAAAGATTATGACATGTGTCTTAATCTTGTGACTTGAGACATAAAGTTATAGCTATCTTATGTGTACCCTAAGTAAACTTAAGTACATTTGTAAAGAGGACATAGGTGATGAACAACTAGGTAAAACACCCCTTTCACACCAACACCCAACCTGTAGTGCAACTTAGGGAAAATGTACACAAATGCAAACAATTCAAGATGGGACTAAACTATTAGGCTATGTTGGGTACCCACGTACAAATGTAATGCAATCTCTCACAAATGAAGAAAATAAGAAACCTAATGGGACAAAAATCATCCCCAAAACAAAGATGAAAATAAAATGCTTTTAATGAAGAATGAGACAGAAAAAAATCCATGCCAGGAAAAAGTCCACCCTAAGAGAATAGAAGAAGAGAGACCATGCAACTCCCTACAATGTAGAGTCTCATAAAATGATGGTAGATGCTCAACACCAAATGTTGAAAATGATCCAATGTGTTGACCAACATTGCTCCCCTTGGGAAGAAACAAAACCAAGATGGTATGCAATATGTATTCCCACTCTTGAAAGGAAGATGAGGAAAGATAAATGAAGTGTGATTCCTTTAAACTCTTCTCAAGTGTCTCCATGTTGATGTTGAAAGTTGTTACCATAAAATCGGGTGTTCTAGGACATAATGATGAAGATGACAATCTAGAATTTTCTAGAAATTGATTTAAAGAATAATCTAAAGATAGAGATGCCTCCTCTAAAGATAAAGAAATCTCTTCCAAATATTGCTCAAAAGTATTCACACTCATGTCAAAGTGTAAAGAATGATTATTTAGAGAATGAAAACGAGGGTTAGAGTGTTCCCTCACAACAAGTAAAGAAGGATCATGTCATAACCCTAATTTAGATTATTTTATTAAAATACAATTGTTGAAATGGAAATGTAATATTTTTAGTGATATTGCACTTATGAATTAATTATTGTTTTGTCTCTTAAAATTTGAAATTTGTAAGGGGAGATTAAAATTTAGCAAATGGAAGAAGAATCTATTGGAGTAAAACAGATTTATTCTATTTACTCTAATTAAGTTTACTTAGGATAGCTTTATTTTTCACATGACACAATCATTTAATATTGTTCATGTTAGTTATCCTGGGTGTCATTCTAGATAGAGATGAGTTAGTTTTATGCATTTAATTTTGTTATAGGGTAGTTGTACCTACTCCTACCTACTCTCTCATCTCATTGAGCCACATGGCATTACCTATGCTCTCAGTTGTCTAGCCTTCTATATAAGCAAGCTCATTTACATACATTGTAACATATCAATACATAGCAATTTATTGCAGTTTAATCTCAAGCTTTGCTCTTCGATCTCCATTGTTCTTAATTTCTCAAGTTGCAACATTCTCATGTCTGGTTGGATAGTTTCTTGGTTGATCCATTGAAATGTGTGTAGCTTCATGGGCTTATAATTTCTCCAAGAGAAACTTGGAGGAATAGATATTAAAGACTTTAGTTAAAAATTAAAATAGAAAGGTGTTTAGTAACAATGGAAGAGTTAGAGCATTAATTTCACTCTATTTATTTGCATGTGCTTAACCAATGTAGAGGAGGTGATGCTTTCCAAACATGTAGGAAGAGTAATGCAATTCAAACTAAGAGAATTTTATCAAATTATCTCAATTTGCAACTTTGCAAAATAAAATATTAACAAGGAGAATAGTTGCAACTTTAATTCTATTCATACTAATATAATTGACTCACAAATGCTATGTTTAGTTTACAAAATAAAATTTAAATTCCAAATCCAATATTCCTATATTCAAATGCATAAACCCAAGTCTAGAAAACTTAGTTAACTATCGGGCCTCTACTCTATACTTTATTCAAGCAATTGTTAAATGAAAACCAAAGCATAATACTTTGCTTCAAACTCAAAACCCACACTATGTGCTAAACTATTTATTTCTCCCCACTATGCACTTACTAACAACTACTCCCAAATCCCATGCAACTTCTTATTTCCCTTCAATTATTTCTATCCAACTCCAATATCCTACACAACCACACACATGCTTCTATATTTCTTCCCTACACAACCTTTAATCATCTTTATTTAGACTTGTTTTTTCTACCTTGCACCCCTTTCTCCCTATTCCTACTCCCCCTTTTTTCATTATTTTAGTTTTCTTTTTGACATGTCATGGACCTCATCATCTACTTGTATGCCCTATTCTATCTATGCATTTTTTTTGTTTTTTATATATCCTTGATCATTAATTAGTTCATATTCATATACCGCTTCAAGTTTCTTCTTTCCAACACACCAATCATTTCATTATGTTGCTTTTCTTTAAAGAGGCATTAAAGACTCGCCATTTTACTTTAAGATTATCTTCAAATTTGTAGATTACATCATCAAGAGAGGTCCATCTTCACATAGGAGCGCATTTACGTCAATATATAACATAACAAAGACATATTTCTCAATTATTTTGTAATATCTAATGAGATCAATTGAGAAAAAATAAACATAATAAAATATATATGTCTATACTCATACACGTGTTAAATGCATTGAAGATGAAATTACAACAATAACACCAACATCGAAATTTTCTATACACTAGGAGGTGTGACAATTGAATTCACCAACTAAACAAACAATAATAGATTAAACTCAAAAACATAAATACACATAAACAATAAATTTGCCTTTCTTAAATTAAATCTGTAAATGTGTTATAGCATGTCTTAGTAAATCCAATGTAACGACCATCCCTATGAACATATTTGTTATATGGTGATGTAATGCCCACCTATTAAAAAAAAAAAAAATTATTTTGAAATATTAAACATTATTTGAATATTAATTATTCTATTTTGATATATTAAATAAAATTATCTTTTAAATAGATGTAACTATACAACTTGTTGGTGGATGGTTGATGTCATACTGCCCTCTAACATTGCACCTTGAAATGTATAATGTATGTATAACTTTAATTTAATTCTATAATAAAAATAATTTATAATTACAAATTTTAAGTATAAATTATTAAATAGTTATAGGTTCTTATGAAAATACATGTATATGATGAGAAAAAAAATTTACTTAGTAGCTAATTATTCATCACCACATTATCTGATACACCACCTTGATCACCCCTTGTGATGCCAAAACATCTAAGATGGCAATGAGTACACTCTTTGGAGGTGGCACTTTATGCACCCTCCACATCATTGTCTCATCCATTATAGCATAGGTGAGAGCTAGGAGCACTAGAACTAGATGGTTGAGCTACTAGATCATCTACTAAATAAGACGATTAGGATATATATGTGTCATGCTTGATAAGTGTGTCTGTGAGGCAAACAATTGCGTGGAGAGTCTGCACTTCCGTACTCTCCTTGACGACTAATGAAATCATCACATGGTGAATAGTTTTTTGTGCTAGTGGTCTTTGTTCGAAATATTTTATTCGGCAAGCTCCTAGTCTATCTTGGGTAGAGCCTTTACCTCTAACCTAAAACTCTCTCATATCAAAATAATTAAGAACTTCATGAAGAGAAAACTCGTAGTAAAGTTTTGTAAGAAAATATAATGGTACCTAACGGTTATTACATGGAGGTTGGTCAAAGACCACCCACCACCCATCCCAAGAATTATTTTTCTCATTATGATTGCACCAATGTATTAGAAATATCCTTGAAGTCAGAACAAGTAATCCATTGGTTCTAGGATCCATAAAAAGAGCACATAAGTGTTCTTTTATCATGTCTTTCTTTTTCACTTTATCATGGGATAAATTTTTTTACATAAAATTCATGACATGGATCTTTGTATATTTGCAATTGATTTATTGATTTGTCACTACATGTCAACATTGAGCGTCATTGCTTCCAATGATGAAGCAAGTGATCTATGATGGGGGTTTGATGTTGAAACCTTCAATTTCAAAACTAATTCTATTTTTTAAAGTTTATCTTGTTCCAAGTACCCTACCAAAATCTCTTGGATTTGTGGAGATTTAGATATTGTAGGCTTGTCTTCAAGAATTTCAACACCCAAAATTGGCTATGAATGAGGGTTTCAAGTATGCTATAAATAATTAAAAAAAGTCATAAAAAATGATCCATTTGTTTTCAAATAAAAATCAAATTTGAGTATAATACACTAAAATTTTCAACACCTACCTCTTCTATGATGTGGCAGTGTGAAGATCTTTGTTAAATTCATAAAGCACAATCATATTTTAGATACTAGATGATAAAGAGGGCTAGCAGTGGTTGAGACCAAATATGAAGCGTTGCATTTTTTTTTTTTTTTTTGACTCTACATAATGTGCTCATGTTATTTTCAGTACAAAGTGCACTTTTGTTTGTGTTCAACATAACACAAATGTGTTTTGTGAAAAATAAAAAATGAACACATTTTGAAAACAACAAAAGGCACTTGTGTTTCATTAAAAAAAAATGTCTAGCCACTTTTTTGTACACTAATTTGGTGCAAGCACCCATATCAACAAGTCATTCTACATTACAAATAAGACTTAGGCCAAATGGAGTCTCAAATTCTAAAGAGATCAAGGAGTTACAAATTTATGACTAATTTAGGTAAGTTACAACATAAAAAAATATAGAAATTATGTTATACTATAAACAATTTGATGTAGGAGCATTTGGGCTCACAAGCTCTCCTCATAAAAAATAAAAATAAATTATTTTCATGTTTAATTTTTGTATTTTTGGTGTAGGTTGGGCTTCAAGAACATATTGTAGAATCTTATAAGTTTTCTTAAGTCAAGTGACCTTTGGCATTTCATTCTTGTCTTTTTTATTTCAGTTCAGATACTTAAATGGAAGGAAAAGCTAATGAGTTTTTGAAATATAATTAACGACTCGTCAATTTACAAAGGAGCACAACTAGGTTGATAATTTTGTTCATTTTTAAAAGACATTTATAACATAAAGACATTCTATATTGTGTAGAAACATTGACACCATGCTCTAGAAGCAAAAGCTCTATTTTATTTCATGTTTTTGAAGGAATTCCAAAGATCAAGTTGAGGGAAATGAAAGAGAAGATTTGAGTGCCTCTTTTCAGTTCCTTATAAGGTTTAAATAATAATAAAATAAAACCTGTAATGGTATTAAGAAGAAACAATCAACAACAACAAGTTTGATAAAAGGATTTGTGGGTAATTGTAGAAAATCAGCTTGCCAAGAGAAGGGGAATAGAGGAAAGAGAAGAATGAATATGAAGATGTGTTGGTGGTGTTAAAGGAAGCCATAAGAGCTATAGAATGAAATTAAAAATAAATTTTAAAAGAGTATTGAAGCCATAAACATGTGAAGGCATGAAGGTTTGAAGATTTGAAGACATGAAGTGCCTAGAAACATAGTAAATTTCTTAATATTGTCTCTTGTTGAAATCCTCCATATATGTAATTGTTCTTGAGGTATTTTTTGTATTAATGTACAAATGAAAGTGGAAATAAAAATATTTTTCATTTTTTTTTCTCCATAAAGTGGATTGCATGACATGTTAAGGTTGCCAGATCAAGTAGTTTGATAAGACCCTCCCAATCTAGTCTGTGTCAGATTTAAGTGAATAAAGGATAATTAATAGAACAAATGATGGAGTTGGAGATTGAATTAAAGATATATTTATCAATCCATCCAAGCTTCTCCATACCATCAAACATGCATTATCCATACTAGTAGAACTAGTTGCTATCACTATCATGGAAAGATCTTATGATGACCTTTTAGTCTAGACATATTGAATCCAAACTATGGTGATAACTTGGGACAATGCATATAGATAGATCAAATTTTCATATAGATATGTTTTACTATAGATTTTGAGAAATAATTTTTTGATTAGAAAATGTTTTCTTGAGGACAAGGAAATTGATTAGGTCCTAAGAAGATGTTGACAATTTAGGAAGTAGAAAGAAAATGGATGATAGTCAGCAAAGACCACTACAGTAGTAGTTAGCATCATGTGCTACCCCTTGAAAGATGAGAAGACAAACACGTGTAGAAAGATATGTCCCTACACTAATATAAGGCTATATGAGCATCTAGTTTCATTGCAAAGGAAGAAGACAAGAAGATATAAGAATAAGGAAGAGGAAGAGGAGAAAAGAAAAAGTGTAATAGAATAGTAAACTAGAAATTTAACAAATGTTATTGAAGCACATTTGACATATATATCTATGCTTCTAGTAAAGAATATGCATTAAATATAAGGAATATATAATATAATTATTATATTAATTTTAATAAGAGTAGACCTATTTTGTGGCACATATATGAATGTGTAAAATTGCTTGATTATTTATGTTATGCATATGTTATCTATCACACAATTTCCTTCTTATTGCATCATGTTAGGTTTGATTTGTCAAACATAAATAATCGAGACCTTAAGCATATAATTTATTGCCATTAATAATTTTGACCATATCTTGTATTCTACTAATGGTCATCAATTTTATTATTTTTACAACTTAGTTGATGTATGATTCCCAAAATGCCCCCATTAAAAATCAAGGAAATATTGGAAATAATTATGCATCTAACCATTACCAATTCTATAGAATTGATTATTGCCACAATCTCCGCTACTTTATGCCTAGTTTTTCCCCTCCTAAGAAAGCATAGGTTTTCTTATTTTTGTCTCTTCTTCTTTTTTCTTCTACACATTCTCAATCCGGATCTTTATAGGAATCTAAGTGTCCTCTTCAACATCAAAAGAAAAAGCATGATTATAAAAACCTTCTCTCTTGATTTATTCTACACTTATTCTTTCATTGGTAAATAGTCCAATATTTCATAGGATTTTCTAGCATGTAGTGAATTCTCATATGTTTCCTACAAGATTCAACAAGATAGTTTTTATCATTTAATCATATTGAGAGGTGCAAGATAGTGAGTTGAGAGGAGGTGAGAGTGGTGGTTTCAAATTTGAGTAGCTTCACTAATGCTACATGCTAGGAATATGGACATATAGTGATATAAGTAGTTTACATCTGCGGAGTGACAAATTTGAATAAGCAATCTCCTTATCTATATTAGGTTGCCTTTGAGGCCGTGATATTAATTATTCTAGAAACACAAAATGTTGTGTGTTGTTTTATTAGGTGGGTTTCGCCACATAATAGAAGTTTTAGAATGCAACTTATGAACATACAAAAGAAAACTATTTGATACACCCACACAACTTAAAACTAGTTGGAACACGTGTTATGATAGTTTTAGGTGGGTTTCGCCACATAATAGAAGTTTTAGAATGCAACTTATGAACATACAAAAGAAAACTATTTGATACACCCACACAACTTAAAACTAGTTGGAACACATGTTATGATAGTTCTAGGAGAACACTTTAATATCATGAGTTAAACTTGGAGATGAGGTATATTATATTTGAGGCACTAAATATAATTATGTAACAATATTGTCCAATCTAGAGTCCTTGAGTTTCCTAGTTGACCCCCTAGTTTTAGAGGTCATACTTCCTACTTACGAGTTATCGTCCATATATAAAGGTGCATTGAATAGTTGGAGTGTGTGGCTTCAAGTTCGACCAATTTGAATATGGATTGAACAATGGTTTTAAGCCTACTAATTTGAAAAATCATTTGTGGTTTCTAGATTGCTTATTCCTCATAGATATAAAACTTGTGAAAGTAAGTATGTTTTTTAAATCAATAAATACATAAAATTATATTTGTTATAAATACAGTTGAAAATCCCCTTAATAACATATCTATATTCTTCCTATCATTATAAATTTTTTAAAATATTATAATTATAATGATATTATTACTGATATTTAAAAAAAAATATACTTATTTAAAATATATTTTAAATTTTAAAACATTTTTCCTTGCCCTATTATTTAAAACATTCTTTTTGTTCAAGGAAAGCAAAATAGATAATTTGTTACAATACAATACACTCGAGATAAGATAGTTTGCAAATAATAATATAGTTTTAGATAAGATGTTAGTTATAGGCATATCCTAAAAGACAAAAATATAATAAGTATAATAAGTAGAAGAAAATGTTTAGATTAATGCAACGCGACGAGAAAGGGGCGAATCCAAATTTTATATAATTTTTTAAACTTGGCCCTAACGGATTACATGCTAAACGGATAGTGTAACAACATATTTAATATTTAAGCGCTTTATCAATTGCACCACTTTAGTCAAATTAATGTCATGGAAATATTCAAACCACGTGAAATGACGGAATTCAAACCACGTTAAGTGGACGAAGAATATCAGGAGGGATGGTACTAGGAAACTAAACTATATTGCTTAAATATAAGTTGTTCCATTTTTACTAATATTTAGGTTATTTTTATTATAACTATATCCAGGAAACCAATTTTGTTTACGTCTACAAATCATCTTTCTATTAATTTATGTTTTGTTCGAGTTGGAACATGGATTAAATATAATTTTCTATGGTAGAGTAAATATGAGAGGTTAACATTTATTTCTATTCTAGTTGATATTATAACAAATCAAAATTAATTAGTCAAAACTTAATCAAGTATAATATCTAGAAGAAAATGATTGCATTAATCCAACGCCGGGATAAAATGAGAATTCTGGATTTTATATAATGTTTGAACCTTGGCTTAAGGATTAGTGTAACTAGACATTTAATATTTAAGTGCTTAATTAATTGCAACTTAATCAAAGCATTTCATGAAGAATTCAAACCATGAGTAATAAAGTGGACGAAGAATACCCTGAGTAGAAAGATGCAGGCATCTCCACACTAATTTATACTTTAGAGGGGAATCTACATAATTTTATACTTGTAATTCTAAGGCCCCTCCTGATGCCATACAAACTTTAACTTTAGTTCTTAGGAAGCATTTAACAATATAAATAGTTTTCCAAAATTTAGAGTATATAGTTGTCAATGTATGCTAACGCATGACTTGTAATTTTGTTATCTTAAGTTTGGGTTTCCATTGTATGTATAGCAGTGGTATGGCTGGAATCTTTGTCAATTTTATGTTGCTCAAATTGTTTTAGTTGTTGTAGGGTTGAGTCCCTTCTTCATGTATGGATGGTATAGCTGATTTTATTTTAACTTGGCAGTCTTTGTGTTGCCCATCTTTGTAAAAAAAAATTCTGCATTATTTCAATTAAAAATAAATAAAAAATTCTAGGCCAATATTATAGGACCTCAAATTTAGAGTCCAAATTATTAATGATGCACCAAACCAACTACTTGGATTCGAAGGTTTGACCTACACTGATTTTCATGGGGAACCAATTTTGATCCTACCAAATAATCGCTTCAAGTTCTTGAGTTGATCTCCTACATGTTCAAATGAACTTTATAATTTACACCAAACATTGAGAATTGAGCAACTATACTATGGTGTTTGATTAAGATATTGCGAAAATTATTAAATTTAGGTTTCATGTAAAACATCATGCACCAAATTTTGGGTACATTAAGGCTCATAATTTGGACTTCGAGAATTAGTTTTTTGCTCTTAGGGCTCATAAGAGACTATGCTAAAACAATGTACTTTGAAATGATCAGGTGACTTGGGGAATGAATAGAGGAATTCCTTAGTATTTACTGACACACTCAAACATGTTGGCATAGTCAAATTTTCCCCATGAGATACATAACACAAAATATGGATCCTAAAAAGTTTGTGTTGAATGTAAATGATGTTTTTTGCAACATTTTATCTATCATTGTCATAATTAAATGTTTCAGATATTAAAAAAAATTGAGAGAGGTTATTGTGGAGGAACCCTACATGCATTTGTAATATTATATAAAACATTTATAGGTGTTGTGGGTTTTGAGAACCAATTTGTCAAAGTTTGGCAATTTTTTTCTCTTAGGGATCTTAAGAGAGTGCACCAAAATAGTGTAAATTGAAATGATAGGGTGACCTTGGAAATGAATAGATGGATTCCATAGAATTCATCCAACCACCCAAACATGTTGGCACAATCAATTTTTCCCATGAGATGAAGAACACAAAATATGGCTCCTAGCAAGTCTGAGCTAAATGCAAATGATATTTTTTGCAAAATTTGATCCATCATTGTCATGATTAAATGGTTTGGAGATTAAATTTTTTGAGAGATTCTATTGTAGAGTGAAACTATGTGTAACTATAGAATTGGACTGAACAATCATAGGTGCTACAAATTTGAAGAACCAATTTCTCATACTTTAGTAGTTTTTTGCACTTAGGTCTCTGAAGAGTCTTTGTCAAAATAGTGTACTCCATAATGATCGGGTGATATGAGATGTGAAACAATACCTCATCTAACATTTATTTACCTACTAAGATGTGCTAATGTAGTCAAATTTTCCCAAGATGCATGAAATATAAAATATGCTTCTTGACATATTTGTACTGCTCAACTGACACATTTTACAAGAATGTGTCCATTCTTGGCATGCTCAAATGATGTTGATTTGATAAAAATCAAGAGAGGTTAATGTGGAGGGATCCCACGTCCACTTTTAGTTCTATACATTTGAAACATTCATAGGTGCTAGCTTCAAGAAATACTCCATCATAGTTTGGCAAGATTTTTTCTCTTAGGGCTCTTAAGAGATTGTACCATAATAGTGTAACTTCAAAACAATCAAGGGTGACTTAAAGAATGAATATAGACCTTTCATAACATTTAAAAACCCAAACATGTTAGCTAAGTTATTTTGTCCCCAAGATACATGAAACACAAAATACTCTTTTTTTCATATTTGTACTTGTCTCAACTATCACCTTTTTCAAGAATGCATTCATTGTTGGCATGCAAAAATGATGGTGAGTGTCATAACCCTCCTTTATCATTTTTGATTTGATATTATTACTATTATTTTGTGGTTTGAGCTATTGAATATGGTTGAATAATTATTATAATAAAAGGTTAAATAATGGACTCACATACACACTTGGAGAATATAATTTAAATAGGAATTATTTAATTTCTCATTTTGAAATAGGCACATGTTGTAGGAGAAATTAGAAGCTTCTAGAGGGAACTTCATTCTTTAATTTCCTTGCATGTAACTTCCCCCACTAAATTATCAATCAATTTTGCATGGAACCAATATTGGAAAAGAATCTCCATTTTTCAATTAATTCTCTTATTTAAAATTGATGCATCATCTCTATATAATGCATGATAGATTTTCAAGAAGGGGAGGGGGAATTCTTTGGGGGAATATTGATGGAATTATGCTAATTATCCTTCAAGTTCTTGTAGAAGCTTGTGGGTAGTAGTAGGATTGGTTGTCACTTTTCATTTTAGAATTGTTAAGCTCTTGAAGAAATTTTCACCAAGCTACGAGGAAGGTTGAAGGAGGCTAGCTAGAAAGTTTGTAGACGATTCAATATCAAGAGAGCTTTGTTGAACCAGATTTTCCTCTTGCATTCGCTTTAAAAAAGAAATAATAAACGGTAAAACAAGTAAATTAAAACCCCATTGCCTTTCGATAAGATATTAAATGAATTGCAGTAGAGTGGAAATTGGGTTTAATAATAAATTATCAATATTATTAATATATATTAAATTTAGTTAAATTTAATCAAGTAAGATTTGTTTATAAATGATAAGGGGTAAGTGCACAAAGATGGTGGTCAAAAAGGGGGGTATAAGTGGACACTTTTTTTTTTTTTTTCTTAAATCAAGTGAACTTGAACTTGGAGGCAAAATTTGAAAGTCATCCACTCAAGACATGAAGATAATCAAAGATCAAATATTGTAGTACTCTGAATCTAGTTTCCAAACTACTAAACTTTTTCAAAATTGGATAAGATTAAGAGAATCAAATCCTTCGCGCATGAAAAACTTACCCTGATTTTTTCTGAAAAACATAACATAGTGTCTGACGTGCGCATCAAAAAAGTCATAGTTAAATTTAGTATTTTGACAAATCCTTTGGCAAAAAAATAGTTAAGAGTGAGCACTAGACGATGTGTATTTTTTTGTAATTTTTTGTTGAGTATTTTTTTTTAATGATTCTTTCAATTGAGCACATCCTGAAAATTAGGTACTTGTTCGTGCGCAAAGCATAAGTTGCACTAAACAAATCGAAAATACATTTTTTTTTTAAATTGTAAAGAATCAAGTGCACTACAATAATATATAAAGTTTTTTAAATTTGGATAAGTATATCAAAAGTTATTCAAAAAATGGTGCACCTATGTCTGTGAGAAATATGGAAACATTGGTAAAAGAAATTATATAATAATATGTTATTGTTGTTCAAATTGAAAAAAAATTATATGGTTAGAAAGCTCAGAAGATGGGTGAAAATATGGTGGCAATTTTAGAAATACCCACTTGATGAAGTGTAAACCTGATGATGACAAAGTCGATAAACCAAGTTGATAAAATAAAACACGTAAAAAATGAGAGAAATGGAGGGAAATCAAATTTCCGAACCGTAGCTTTGTCATCCAAGCCTATTTCCAAGCCTAAACAGTCAAAAATGCGTATTGGGTACTTATGGTTTAAAAAGCACATACGGGGTACTTATGGTGTAAGCAGTGCGTCTGCACTTGTTTTCCTATAAACAGCGCGTACGCGCTATTGTATAATATGATATTCTAAATATAATATGTGTATATACATATAATATATGTAATATATAATATGTGTATAATATGATATTGTATATATAATATATTTGTATACATATAATATAAAATATATTAAACATATATATACACATGTAAGTGTATTGTCTCCCCCTCTCAAATACATACAAGGCGCCTCTCTCTCTCTCTCTCTCTCTCTCTCTCTCTCTCTCTCTCTCTCTCCCCCCTTCTCCCTTCCTCCATACCTTATCCCTCCCTCTCTCCCTTTATCCCTTCCTCCATACCCCATCCCTCTCTCTCTCTCTCGCTCTCTCCCCTTCTTCCTTCCTCCATACCCCATCCCTCTTTCTCTTCTTCTCTCCCTCCCTCCCTCCATACCCCACTGCAACCGTGTCTGCACTCCTATAGAAGTAAGTGAATTTATTTCTTGTTTATAAATTCCTCTTTGATTTTTATCATGTATGCTCTCCTAAGAAAATTGACTAATGGATTTGTGTGTGTATTGAATAGGAGGAATAGGGTTTGAAATTGAACCACGGGTGTATTACCGTGACAAACAAGGAAACCTGTAGAAATATTCTTCTCAAATGTGTTTTTAATGAGCAGAGCAGATGTGGAAAATAGTGTCAACAAAGCAACATGATGATCCAAAGTACTTGCAATATGTTTTTTCAGAAGGAAGCAACATGTAGGAAGAGAAAGAGGGAGAGTAACACAGATGATGTCCTATAGAATGATAGTGGTGGGTATGCGAGAGTTCCCATGTTGTTACACAACACCTGTCACCTAAAGAAATTAAAGTTTGTTGTATGCATGGTAGTGGTAGTATATGATGATCATCACTTGTCAAACAACTTGGAACGGTACATACCCATGAAAGAAATCAAGTGTGTAATTCATATAGTCACAATCAAGATCAGTCTTATAACCTTGCAAATTTAATCACACCATATGTTTTAGAACTTAGGCAGTACTCTTAGGGTTAGGTCAAGCTCTTACACTTGCTTTTTAGCGAAGCCTCGTTGTATGATGTTCTATTCATAACTTTAAATTTAATATATCATTTTATTAGCCCACCATATGACCCCTTAGGTGTCATTAGAGGTTGTATTGTTTCCTGAGAGGTCATATGGTGTCCTATGACCCCTTAAGACCCCTCAGGACACCAATGACCCATATCAACACCATATGGTGTTCTAAAGGGTCCTATGGTGTTCTATGACCCCTTAGGACACCATTTTGTGTCGTTATAGGTCCTATGATGTGCTAAGGGATAATATAGTGTCATATGACCCCTTAAGACACCCTATGACCCCTTAGATGTTGTTAGGGGTCATATTGTGTCCCTATGACCCTCTTCTATCCCTCTCCCTCCCTCTACCTATCTCCCTCTCTCTACCTTCCCTCTCCTCCCCTCTCTCTCTCTCTCTCTCTCTCTCTCTCTCTCTCTCTCTCTCTCTCTCTCTCCCCCCTCTCTCTCTCTCCCTCTCCCTCCTTCCCTCCCCCCTCTTCTCTCCCTCTCTCCCTTCCTCTACCTCTCTCACTCTCTCTACCTTCCCTCCCCCCCTCTCTCTCTCTCTCTCTCTCTCTCCCTCTCACTCCCTCTCCCTCCTTCCCTCTCTCTCCCTCTCCCTCTCTCTACCTCTCCCTTCCCCCTCTATCTCTCCCTCTCCCCTCTCCTCTCCCTCCCTCCCCCCTACTCTCCCTCTCCCTTCCTCCATACCCCTTCTTCTCTCCCACCCCCCCTCTTCTCTCCCTCTCTACCTCCCTCTACCTCTCTCCCTCTCTCTACCTTCCCTCCCCCTCTCTCTCTCTCCCTCTCTCTCCCTCTCCCTCCTTCCCTCTCTCTCTCTCCCTCTCCCTCTCTCTCCCTCTCCCTACTTCCCTCCTCTCTCTCTCTCTCTCACACTGTCTCTCTCTCTCTCCCCCTTTTCATTCACATCTATTCTACTACCAATAGCGCATATGAGGTACTGATTCCATTATTCATTACCTTACGATAACATTATTTAGGCTTAGGAGCTCGTACGCGCTACTTATTAGTCCAAAATGGGAAAAAAGAATACCATTGGGCTTGTCAACATTTTATGGACTAACAGCGTGTACGCAGTTTATAGACATGGTTTTAGTTGCCCAAGAGCCTCAACGACCTCAAAAGAAGTTTTTGAGGTCATTGAAGGCCCCACTAGAACTGTGTCTGCACTTCTATCACTATTTTATACATAGAAGTAAGTGATTTTTTTGTTTTTGCATGATTTCAAATGATTGAATTGTTGTTCTTATTAGTTTTTGTCAATAGTATTGTGATTGTTTAATAGTTTGATTCCAAAACATAGTGATAAGATGCATATTTATGGTTATTTGTTTGTTTATGAACTTTTGTTTACATATACATGTAATATGATTCTATTTAGGACAATCGATATCAACCATGGGAAAGAAAAAGTGAGGAATGATGGAACAACGAGAGGCTCAAAAGGAAAGACAAAGTCAGCGTATGAAGAAATTGTGTGACATAAGAACAACGGGAGAAGAAGGTATGTCATCGTCAACATCTCAATTCGATTTACCAAATGAATATAATGCACCTAATGCAATTGAAGAAGAGACATTTGATTTACCATTTGAACCTAATGTAATTGAAGAAGATACCGCATTGAATAATCAATTAAATGATGAACATATTACACCTTCTCTACTTGATGAATTGAATGTACATAATGCACCAATGTTAACACCTCCTAGAATCATTCGTAGGAAACCTAAGTGTCATGCTCTGTGAAGTGTACCTGTACTTGCAACCACAATGCACTCAATAAATCATTATAAGCAATGGTTAGTAAATTGAAACAATGAAAGACAAAACCATAGCTAATCGACTTATTGCCTCCTAGTAAATGCGAGTATGAAAAATTCTCTTAGATCTGATTATGCATAGTCCAGTGACTTGACTACACTTAGATGGAGGATTTGATGGATGAAGATGTATGATCTAGCAAGAATAACATGATTAATCTACATGATAAGAAAATTAAGCTAATATTTAAGCTAAAATGAGCATGATAACATTGTTAAGATGATAAACTATAAGCTAGATGCCTATAGTAACAATGCATAAGATGAGAATGAGATGGGATGCTAAAATGATATGAAATTGGGACCCTTTGTGCTCCAAAATGAGGTCTATTTATAGGTTTTTCCAAGGCTAGGGGTGATGTGGCAAGAATCAACAGTCAAGATTGATCTGAAGATATCAATGGTTAAATTGGAGGAGGATGGCAAAGGGGGTTGGATTAAAGGGAACATCTGTCTTCTCTATGCTGACAAGTGTCAAGAGGCTTGTAGAAGGGTTGGATGAAAGGGAACACTTAGTGACAAGTGTCACAAAGGTTCTAAAAGATGTTGGATGAAAGGGGACATGGTGGTAGGTAGAATGGGTTAGGTTTAGGAGTGGTAGAAGTTAGGAGAATTTGAATTTAAAAATTCAAATATTGGGAAAAGGCTAATTAATCTCAACAACTCATGAATTTGATTTGTTTTAATTAATTAATATTTAGAAGAAATGATTTTGGATGGAGGGAATTAATTAATTTGAATTAATTAATCAAAGGGGTGAAATGAAATGAACCTATTAAATAAATCCTTAGATTTATTAATAAGTAGATGAAAAGGGAAATTTAATCAAATTGCTTAGTGAATTCAATTAAATTAGGGAGGAGGATTAATTAAATAATTGCTTATTTAATTAATTATCTTCAGACCATTTTTAGGTGTATACATTTTGCCCCTCTTTGAAGCGAGGTGTGATGACGCGTTGATTCAAAGAATAATTTCATTTTGATGATGATATTGATTTGATAGGATGTCCTAGCTCTTGATTGCTAAATTCTGGTACGATGATGCCCCATCGGGAGATCAATTGAGATAATTGATCTTTGTAGTTTTTGCGAGATTGATATCCCAATTGATTTGATTTGATTTCTGCAATGGTGTTTGATGAAAATGCGAGTTCTTCGATTAGCTTGATTGCTTAGATTGATAAGATTGAAAAATCTTGATTGATTATATTGATAAGATCAAGATTCAGTCTGGTTTCAAGAAGGATTCATCCTGTATAAGACAACGATGATCAAAGCATCTAGTTTTAGGAAGGATACATCCTGTATAAGACATGATCAGAACGTTTGGTTTCAGGAAGGATACATCCTGTATAAAACATGAATAAGAATCAGATCATCTAGTTTCAGGAAGGATACATCCTGTATAAGACATGATTCAAAATCGATTAGGCTTGAATGCTTGATTTTATTTGATAAGGTTGATAGATAAAGAACTAACAGTTTATTGATATCAAGTTGCAGAAAGATTTGGATATGCTGATTGTTGATTCTGTTGAGAAAGATAGCATAAGATTTTCACTATGTCAACAATATCATGAGAGAGATGTGAGTCATTATTCTAATTGCATATATACTTGTGATGATAGTTTGATAATTCCTGTGATAGATTTAACCTTGGATAAAAGGAGCCTTTAGGATCCCATGCAAGAATGAAATGCAAGCTAAAATGCAAATGCAGTGCAATGGAATGACCGGTCACTGGATTATTTTGCATTTTTGTCATCATTGAGATTTTGAAATGTGGGAAGTGAGTGCAAACATCGATGGTATAATTAAACCATGATGACCTGAGCACTTCTTTCCTGGATTTTGATATAGCAAGTTAACACAAGCATCAAGGTATAATTGAACCGAGATGACCTGAGTGTTGTTTGTGTAAAACAGACAATATTAATCATTTCAATACGCAAATTGGAAATGTATTCAATGATACTTCGATGATCATGTCCTGAGACAAATTTGCACATATTAATGATTAATTTTTAGACAGCAAACAAGAAAAATATCATGTTTCTTCCTTGTTCCTCTAGTCAAAGACATCCTGGAGTCACTCAGAAATCATGATAGCGAAAATCAATATAGAAAAGTTGAACAATCATGTTACAATCATTATCCAAAAAGATATTATTCCACTGAAAAGTGTGTGATGTGCTTTGATTGACTTCGTGATAGCTTGATAGTTGATATTTTGATCTCGTGTTCAATTTTGGATGTGTCTCAGTTTTCACTTGATAAGAGTTGTCTAACTGTTGTTCTACTTGTTTGATTAAGCTCAAAATGATCAAGAGTTTGCCCCTAGCTAGGTGTAGGATTTTGCCCCAAGCCTAGAAACAAAGTCGTTATGATATATCCAATGATCCAAACAATGGCAAGAGAGCACCTGAGATTTCTGCATATGTATAAATGCTTATGATGGATATGGATAACGCTGATGGAAAATGAATGGAAGTGGAAAAATGCATGAACTAATAAATGGAAGAGCTAGCTGGCAGATAGCGCCTATTTGCCAGATTTTCACCATCTATTTTTATTGCACTTTTTCTGGTATTTGATTTTTTTTTGTTTATTTTTCTTCTTTTTCACTGTTTTTGATTTTTTCTGATTTTTGAGTGTTTTTTATTTTTCTGATTTTTCAGACATAAAATTTCTTCAGGTGCATGCTATTGATAGGTTCTTCAAGTTGATCTTTGTCTTGTGTTGATAGCTGATATGCTCCTGATCCATATACTGTTGTGACCACAAATGGACCTAACTAGTTTGGTTCAAACTTTCTTTTCTTTTCTCGATCTGCCTGGTTGCGTGGATTTTCCTTTAGCACTAGTTCTCCCACTTGAAAGATTCTTTGTTTTACCTTGTGATTATAGCTCTGACACATTCTTTGTTGATATACTTCAGATGATCAAAGGCATTTTGTCTGCGTTCATGGATCAGTTCTAACTCTTGTAGTCTAGATACTCTTTGTTCTTCATCTGGGATGAGACCTTTTAGTGATACACGTAGAGAAGGTATCTCTACTTCGATTGGCAATATGGCTTCTGATCCATATACAAGAGAGAAAGGTGTGGCACCTATTGGTGTGCGGA
Source organism: Cryptomeria japonica (assembly GCF_030272615.1). NCBI lineage: Eukaryota > Viridiplantae > Streptophyta > Pinopsida > Cupressales > Cupressaceae > Cryptomeria > Cryptomeria japonica. The sequence continues at coordinate 162,994,100 of NC_081414.1, forward strand.
TACTAGTGTGGTAGGCCCATAGAACATGGTTTAGTTGGATATGCCAATCTTTCCCGGCATCGTTCACTGTCTTTTTAAGGATTTTCAGAATTGTTTTGTTAGATGCTTCTCCCTGCCCATTTCCCTGTGGATAATATGGTGTGGAGAATCTGTGCTGGATTTTGAACTTCTCACATAGCTCTTGTACATCCCAATTCTTGAATGGTCGCCCATTATCAGTGATAATGGTCATTGGTATTCCATAGCGACAAATGATATAATTCAAGATAAATGCAACAATTTGTTTTCCTGTGATATTGATGAGAGGTACCACTTCAATCCATTTTGTAAAATATTCAGTAGCTACCAGGATGAATTTGTGTCCATTAGATGAGGAAGGATTTATCTTTCCTACTAGATCAAGTCCCCATTGACAAAAAGGCCAAGATGTTGCTAAAGCATGTAGTTCTTGTGTTGGTGCATGGATCAAGTTCCCATGGATTTGACATTGTTTGCATGTTCTTGCTATTTTAAAAGAATCTCATTCCATAGTCAGCCAATAGTAGCCCAAGCGTATGAGTTTTTTCGAAAGGGTAAGACCACTTGAATGAGTGCCACAAATTCCATTATGGACTTCATGTAAGGCCTTCTCAGATTCTTCTTGTTCGAGACATCGTAAGAGAGTACCATCTAGACCTCGTTTATACAAGGTATCCGCTATGAGAGTAAAATGAGAGGATTGGCGAATAAAGTTTCTCTTTTGGTTCTTCGATAAGTCAGGAGGTAAGATATTATCTCTCAGGTATGTGTAAGTTTTGCCATAACGGGAGGAATCTTGTCCAGTAAGTTGACAGATGGTTTGGGAATCAGGAAAATTAAAGGCGGGATGAAACAACTCTTCAACCAGGAATTCATAATGTTGTTGATTTTCCTGTGTCTACAATAGAGAAGCAAGTGTATCCATGGCATCTGCTGCTTTGTTGTCATTTCTTGGGATTTGTTCAAAAGTTATTTCTACAAAGTACTTCATGATATCATCCACCATCTTTTTGTAAGGCATGAGTTTGTCATCTTTTGTTTAATAGTCATCATTGATTTGACTAATGACAAGTTGAGAGTCTCCAAAGACTTGAAGTTGTTTAATGTTCCATTCTACAGCCATTTTGATACCTGTTACCAATGCTTCATACTCTGCTATATTGTTTGTACACGGAAAGCTTAATTTGTATACTTTTGGTATTGTATTCCCTTGTGGCGTGATGAATAGAATTCCTGCTCCTGATCTGTGTTGTGTTCCTTTATTGATGCTTTCTCCAAGACTGATATTTGGGTGATGTATTGTAAGATATGAATCGAACCCTGGAACATCTGTATATGAACAGGTAAAGTTGACTTGCCACCTTTTGAATGGTTTCACGTATTTTTGTCTTGCTAGTTCTGATAGAGAGATTGCTGGATGTAGATCAGTTGTGCTAATGATAACTGCCTCTGCTGGTTCTATCAGGATAGATGACCTCTCTTGATAATACTCTGGTAAGGTGTCAAATCTCCCATCTTCCGGCGCCTCGAGGAGGTTTTCACCATTAGATGCGTCCTTTGTTTTTACTTTTTCTCGGTCTAATGTTTCCAAGAAATGGTTTTCAACATTAGACCTGATATTGTTTTCTTGATTTTCATTTTTGCGACTAGGAGATTTGACATCCATTTGACTTGAAGATAAATTAGCGGAATCCCTGGTGAAAGTTGTTGTGGGTTTGATTTCATCAAGATATAAGGATATGGCATGGTCATTAGGTAAGGTATCAATAGCAGTATGTCCTTCATTTTCCTAGTCCATAGGTTTAGGATAGATTAAGGATAAAGGATCTTCGGGTTGAATAGTTTCAAAAATATTAGGGGTCATGATAGAGATGTCAGAGCTTTCAATATGTATTTCAATGTCTAGACGATACTCTTGTCAGAATGACCCCACACAAGAAAATCCTGATCGTCCTCAGTTAAGTCCATGTCAGTTGAATGTGATTTTGATTCAAGTGGGCTAGTTCCTAACGTTTGTCCTGCATACATGTGAACTACATCGACTACTATATCTGCTTCTTCATCCCTCTCAATTTGAAGTTGTTGTTGTTTGTTTGTCCATGATAGCAAATATTCTCCATTCCCTCGATCTTTTAGCTGCATTTGTTTTTCCATGTTTGACAAAATTGATTCAAATGATTGTTCCATGGATTGTGTGCTTGAAGTTGCTACCTCTCTATTATGTGAAACAATGACCTCTTGAGCTGATTTCAGATTATTACAACACTGCAATGGATTTGAGACTGCTAAGATAGTGATTTCCTATCCATTGTATGGAAATTTTAAGCACTGGTGACCTGTTGATGGTATAGCTTGCATATCATGTATCCATGGTCTCCCCAAGAGTATATTGTATGGTAGGTCCAAGTCTAGAACTTGGCATGCTGTATATTTTTGTAAGGGTCCCATTCTGATAGGTAATATCACCATTCCTTTAGATGAATGCTCTTCTTCATTATGTGCTTTGATTTTTATCTTTTTCTGGGGATCAACTGCATCTTCTGAATAGCCTAGAGTACGGACAAGACTTAAAGAGCAAATGTTCAAGCTAGCTCCCCCATCTATTAGGACACGTTTAACAAGCGTTCTATGAATGAGGACTTCAATTTGCAAGGAAGCACTATGGGGATTTTGCAATGAATCAATGCTTGGATATGAAGGAGATGAGCTTTGAATAGGATCCTCTGAAATAGGTTTGATGGCAATATTGTTTGGTGAGGATGCTATGGAAGGTTCTTCCAAGCTTTCAGGAGGTGTAGGAATAGATGCCTTTGGATAATCAATTTGCTTATGGCTGGATGGATCATTGTTAGACATGGGTGCACGATTTTGATCTTCTTTAGCCAAATCCTTTAGGGATCTCTTTAAGAGATGCATAAAAGAGCCACCTTTCTTTTGAGATGTATTTAAATCCTTGTGAGGTTTTAATATAGTTGAATTCTGATTTTGAACTTGTTTGATTGATCTGATATGTTATTTTGTTCTATTTTCTTCTTGTGTTTTTCTTTGGTATGTCATTTTGATATGGTTTTCAGATATTTCAAATGTTTATGTTTCCGTTTCAGGGGTTTGATTGTCTAAAAGTTGTTTTGATAAGTGATAAATTGTCAATTTCAAGGCAATAGAGTGATATGACACTAAAAGATGGTTCAAGTGTTTAAAGGTTTGCAAGTGTTTCGATCTTTGGTTTAGGACTGTAATGATGGTGATTTGATAAGAACCAAGTCCAGTAGGAATGATATATCCTACGATGTGGGACAAGGTTATCCTAACCAAACGTTTTAGTTTTATGATATATCCTACGATGTAGGAATGATATATCCTACGATGTAGGAATGATTGATCCTGATAAGAAACTGTAGCGTCCTAAAATTGTGACACTTGCAATTTCGATTGCATTTCGGTCTTCACGATGGCGACGCAACACGGAACCTGAATGGAGACCCCAAAACTTGCTCACGACACCAAAAACTGCATTTTTCCAGCACCCTGGCCTGATCCCTCCTTGCACCCTGCTGTCCCGGGAGGTGGGACCAGAGCGCCCAACGCCCTGGCCCCTGGCCCTATTTTGGGCCCGGTCTCCTATGGGACTTCGGGTCTTTTTGTTTGCAAATTGGAAAATAACATTTCCTGGTCGGCCTAAGGTCGGGAAAATCAGTCTATCAGCCCTAATTGACAAGTATATAAACTACATTTTCCTCTCCCATTTGGGTGGATGAAAAAAGAAGGACATATGTGTACAAGCGTGGAAACGACATTCAAGCATTCAAGCATTCAAGCATTCAAACATTCCTTCAAGCAATTGATCATTCTAAGTCTCCATTCAAGGCTAAGTGTTGCATTCAAGACAAGGATTCAACCATTGAAGAGGAGATCACATACTACAACATACAACATACAACATACAACATACAACAACATCTATACCTTCGCACATAAGGATACAAACATCCTTACAACAAGGTATTAGTACTTGTTTTACATTACAATCATTTACATTTACAACATTTCTCATTTCTTGGTTAATTCCAAAACCGGGGTTTGACCTAAAGGCAAACCCCTAATCCCTAACCCCCCAATCGTCTTCGCTTTTTTGTGTGTAGGTTGCAGGTATGCGGCTGAAATTGAAGATCTGGAATCCTTGTGCAGAGACGAACAGATCCCCCTTCATTTCGCGGATTTTTCGGAGGACCGTGTGCATGCCGGGCGCCATCGTCCCGTCAACTTTTGCTCAAATTTGCAGGACAGCGCCGTATCAACATTTTACTGCTAATTCCAGGTTCGTAGCTTCATCCTATATCCCTATCTTAGTTTATAAGCGAATCTTTCTCACTTTCTATGCATTCCTAGCTTGATCATTCTATGCACATTCTTTACAAAAGAGGGTAGCCTTGCTGTCTTAACCCTTGAAACTCATTTAGAATCCAATCTTGCATTGTGTGGGATTGGATCTTGTGGGTTTCAACCCCTCTTTTGAATGTAAAGTCTCCCCTAAGTGAAAACCGTCAATCCTAGTAACCTCCCTTCTCTCTCCTTGGAGTTGGAAGAGGGGAGAGCAACTAGGGTTCGATTATTTTCCGCTTTACAGAAACTATGTTTGAGTGATTAGTTTATCAAAGAGGGTGATAATGCACTTTGAGATGTTTAGATTTTGAACTTGTTAAGGGTGAGCACTTGAAAATATTGGGGTGTTTATCTTCTAGAGTCTAATTTTGACAGATGATAACTTGACCAAGCAAACCAAGCAGACAATCTAAGCACAGATTGACAGATAACAAGTGTTTATGCTTACTGCAAATTGATCAGGCAAAAATGATAAATTTGAAACAGGTATGTAGGACACAGCTCTGGATTGATAGATGTAGAGTTTCGTATGACAAATTATGCAATATAGAATGACAAGAGATACAAGACAAAATGACAGACTAGTGACTTCATGTGAAAAGCAGTGTTTCGTACGACATAGAACCTTGAATCGTATGATAGAAGATCAATTAGTATGACAAAGAATCATGACTCGTACGATAGAGGATCAAGAAATACGACAGAGACTTCTGACTCATACGATAGGTATTTGAACAGTGATAAAAATTGTTTGCTTGTTTGAGTTTTGATCATTGAATTTTGATGTTTGACTTTGGTTTTCCAGTTTTAAGTGTCTGATTTTTCAATTTAGGAATGAATACACAACAAACACATGATGTGATACATGACTCTCAATCAAGCTAAACCCTAAGGAAGTTGGCTGAGAATGAAAACCTTTGCTTGCTGACTTAGGTACACACCCAATAGCTAATCAGAATACGACCGTTGAGTCTCACGCAATGGATTCTCAATGCTGTATTATTTGACTCCAAATGCTAATGGGGGCACGATATGGCAAGTGTCTTGGGAGAGTTACTATCTCTCTTGCACAAAGATTATCACCCTTTCAGAGGTGAATCAGGTAGCTTCTATTTTAACCAGCACTAGTAAGGGATCTGTTCGGCGCGTCAGGGTATAAACTTAATTAAGAGGTCTCTCAGCCTTGAAAACCAAGGTTTGATATACCCAAAGGTATAGAGGAGAACTATTCCCGAGCACTTTCGTTGCTTTTGTTATCATCAAAAACACATTTATTTTATAGTGGGTTGGATTACTTGGCATTAGCTGTTCCCACTTAGGTCATTCCCCTCTCACCGGCCTTAAGGGCTAAGAGTTAATAACTCCTCAGGAGGGTAGGCCTGCTAAAGAGACGCACTAATGAAAGTAAAAGGATGAGTCTAGCTTTCTGATCACCTAAGAAAGGTGAGAGCATACTCGCCTATCATCAAAGACACATAAGACATGATAGTTCATTTCTTTAAGCCCAAATTGAAGTGTGCCTAAAAATCTTAAAGAATACACAAAGTTTTTGTTAAATCCTTAGGGAAACTGCAAAATAGATCCATTAGTAGTCATGATTGTGTTTTGTGATGAATACTAAGAGGGGGGGTGAATTAGTATGCCAAAAATCTTTGCACTTAAACACTTTTCAAGACTAACAGTAAACCGGTAAAACAATTTAGCAGACAAACCGGTTAACGCACATGCAAACCAAATAGCTAATAATGCATTCACCCATAGAAGCACAAACACCATAACATAAGAGATTTTGACATGGAAACCCAAATGGGAAAAAACCACGGTGAGATGGAACTCACAAGTAACTATCTATAGAATAGGAACCATATCGGTTAAGGTCAAACCGGTTAAGGCCTTACAATGTTCTTTACCAGAACAGATCCTGTTAGGAATCTCAATCTCTATTAGGAGATAAGTCCGATTAAAGACTACCCTGCTAGAGGATTTTAGATCCACAGATGTGAACCACCTTGTTAGAGGATTTAAAAAAGGCTTTTGGGCCTACCCGATTAAGGGCTACAGACTTGTTAAAGATGTGAGTAATGAACAAGTGATTGATCTAGCTAATAGCACAGACTACTTGGTTAGATCCTTGATAGCTCATTCCTAATGCATTCTAGCATTACTTCAGTCTTCTATATATTCATCCTCTCTCTAACTCCTCAACCACCTTAAACCCTAGCCGCAATATCAACTATCGCAACAACATCATTATCAACAACCTAAAACCCTAGACATGATGTCCTTATAAAGGAATCTGATTTCATGTCAGTCCAATAGGATTACATTACAATTTTCTAGGTTCAATGCATCTAGACATATCTAGTAACATGACACAAAAAGCACCACTAAAGTGTTGGCACCGTCAAACAATTAGTGGATGGTAACTCATCACAAAATGTCGGTTGGTAACTTATCACAGAGTATTACCGGTTCATACAAAATACCGGTTCAAGCAAAATGCTGGTTGCTAGTTTGACAAAATGAAGACTAGCAAATATGTGTTCTACCGCTTTGGTCCTTCATACTGCTTGAGATCCTCGAACCGCTTGGGGTCTACATACCGCTTCAGATTGGTAATCACTTTCTACAAAACACCAATAGTCTGAGGACTATAATGCATCATACCGGTTGGAACAATTGTCGGTTGATCATAACTCATACATACAAAAATGATCTCAATGCAAGTGCATGTCCATCAATGACAATCACAACATAATCATCAAAAATGCCAACAATCTCCCCCTTTGGCATTGCGTGTCTTCTTCTTCTCTTGAAGAAGAGGCCTTTGTATTTGCTCATTACTTCGAACAGTTCCGAATTTGATACATTAGGAAAATGTTCAGCAAAAACTTTTTCTCTCATTTCCTATTCCTGCTCTATGGCAATGCGCCATTTATTGTCTAAGGATTTATAAAAAGAATCCGGTGTCTCAGCTCTAATTTCTGAAGGCGACCGGTCATTAAGACATAAATACTGAATAATTTCTTTTTCTACCACTTCCTTTTCATCATCATTAAAGTCATCAAAGTAATCAATCAAATCATTCAACACTTTTCTCCTAATGTTTTTGATAGTTCTTTGACAATGTATCAAAGGTTTGTAGGAGGAGATGTCAATATTTACCGGCGCTGATGATGTCGGTTCATTCTTTGTCTTTTTCTTTGCTTGACATGTCTTCTTGGGTTTTTCCTCAGACACAGTTTCTTCTAAGTCTGGAGAGGCATTCCTTGTCTTCCTCTTTCTCTCAAAGACTTTAGCAGGTGCAGCTTCCGATTTCTTTTTAGCTGGTGACCGCTTGGTCACTTTAGGACTAGCTGCAGTAGCCGGTGCCAATGCTAAGGGCACTGCTTTTTCCTTCTTTATTGAAGGTTCTTTTCCTTTCTTTGCTGAGGGTTCCTCAACTGGTGTTACTCTTTCTAGGTAGGTGTCGGTTCTCCTTTCCTTTGGGTCAAACGGTGAGGCAATAAGGGTAGAGGCATACCCTTCTAGCATATCATTCGTTACCTCATAACCCATAGGCTCCACTTCCTCCTATCTGGGCTCAACAACCTCCATTATGCACTGATCCACTTTAATGGTGAAACAAATATCATCTTCATATTTCTTCACAATATCACATGATATTCTCATCCTCTAACTCATTTTGCGTCTGAACTCATCAAAGTACTTGTTCAGAACTTCAGGGTAACTAGTTCCAACTGCTTGAATGCTTTCCTTGATTTGCTTGGTTACCGGTTGGTCATCGGACCACTGGACATCACCTACTCCTAGAAAGTAGCCTTGGAAGTAAAAGAACAACCCAACCAGTAGTTGTCCAAACTTAAACCTCAATGCATTATCCTGTTTGATTGATTTAAGATTCAATAGGAGTTGCCTTTGCAAGCCGGTGCACAGGTCAAATGATGCATCCTCCTTGATCATTCGGTAAGTGACATTTACCGCTGTAGCAGATACAGAGTTAAGCCTGCTGGCTAAGAACATCCGGTAGCCAATCACCATACATGCATATTTCACAAGGTCATCTTTGATGGAATTAACAGTCATGCCTCGTGAGTCGCTCACTGAACCAGTGAGCTTTGACATTTTCATCTTGGTTACCATCCTTAGGGCTAGCACTTCTCCTGTATTGCAGAAACCGGTGATGACATGTATTGCTTGCAGAGTAATATCATGCGTTCTTTCCAGGTACATCTTGTCACCATGAACTTTGCTCAGAATGATCCTAATGTGATCATCTATAAAATCCTCCAGGAAATAAACAGCATTGTGGAGCTTCTTCTTTTCCAAAATACTATATTCCGGTTTGATTTGCTTATCTTTTCCACAAAATAAACCTAGCTGTGAGTGAATTGCTAGAGACCCTAGGTCTTCTATTTTATAGTCTATGTAATCTGAGATTCCCTCTTCTACTATCACACTAGCTGGAACTTGTGATAGGGCATTATATCTAGACTTGCGTTGAATAAAGCTTGCAGAATCTACAGATGTACTAGAGCTAGCATGGGATGTAGAAGCCATGATAGAAATTGAAGACTCAAAAAATACGTTTCGAAAATCATCAATTTAGGGCTTTCAGATTCTTCTCCACCTCACACTCCATCGGTTGTAGAATCACTGCTTTGCATTCTTCACTTGACTGTTTGCAATTTAAATTTGAATCTCCTTCAAGGTTTCCAACTTTCTCTGAATCGCATCACAAATCACTTTGTTGTCGCTCTGCACTTGAAAACCTTCTTCGTTTTGAAAATGATAGTGAGAAATGATTTGAAAATTCCTTTTAAACATATTCCTCACCTATCGCAATTAATGCTCCACCATGAGGGCATAAACCCTAATTTGCCTTTTACCATTTTCGGTCTTCCGTCAAAATGACAAGTAACACATACTGGTTAAGGTCTTTTACTGGTGTAAACTGGGGGTTCGAAACATTTTGCCGTTTGCTCACCCTAAGCTTTTTTGAAGCTTAGTTTGTCGGTTCCGTGATTTCCACATTAGGTGCAGAAACCGGTTCCTCCTGTAACATTGTTGGTTTCTTCTTCCAGGTCTTGTTCATATCCGCTTGAACAGTGTCAACATCAATGTTTCCTTCCAGAGTGATCTTTATATCATCAGATATGTTCTTTCTTGATCTACAGAATCTGGCAATGTGACCCAGTTTGTTGCAGTGATAGCAAACCAATCCAGGTGCTCTCCAAGGTCCATTATTCATGTTTCCATTCTTCCTCCTGCATGTTGCAGTAGTGTGACCATGACCATGATAGACCATATAGTTTTCTCTCCATCCGGTTGCTGCTTGATGGCCACCGCTTCTTGGCTGATGATTGAAGACATCAAATCGGTTGTGATTCCGGTTCACAAAAGGTTCAAAACCAACTCCTTGGGTCCTCTGAGGATATCTTCCAGTGTTGTTCATAATAGACCTACATTCAGATGCTCTATGCCCAAACTTGTTGCATGCATAACAGTTACCATTGAATCTATAGGATCTTGGCTTATCATTTAGGAAATAAGGAAAATTATTGTAAGCCTTACTCCTACACACATTGGTAGTGTGTCCTTCTTTAAGACAATTAAAGCAAACAGGTTTAAACTTTTGCTTACCTTTATCCTTTGATGCCAGTTGTTTCTTTGATGCTCCAACACTTGTACCAGAGGTCTCACCTTCCTCATGACTGGAATAACCAAGTCCATCAGTATTCTTGACAGGTTTGGCAAACTCAATCTTTTGCTCTAGCTTGACAGTACTCTTGTTGAACTTAGCAAGTATTTCCTTTGACTCAGAGAGTTCTTTGGAAATAGTAGCATTTGTTTCCATCAGGTTTTCATTCTCAGAGATGACAATGTTTAGTTCTCCTTGCATGTCTTCCTTTTCCACTTTGCTCGCATGGAGTTGAGCAGTTAAGGCACTGATCTCTTGCTTCAGCTTGGAGTTTTCATGATCTTTGTCTTTGACTAGATCTTTAGCTTTCCTCCGGTTCTCAAGCTCTTGACACATTCGAATAGTCAGTCCTTCCAATTGTTTTCTCAGGTTGGAATTGGATTCATTCATCTTTTCAACTTCTTGAATCAGGGCTTCCATGTCCGCTTCATTAGAGGAACTATTTTCAGATAGCTCCATCAGCTTTTCTGCATGTTCTCTCCTTTTTGCTTGAGATGCCTTGTATTTGACCATAAGATCATCATAGGCTTGCTCAGACTGAGTGAGCCGATGAGTAAGTTCCCTCAATGTGTATTCCCCCATATCTCTTTCCAAGTGGTTAAACTTATAGAAAGGTAGGCTCTGATACCTATTGATGAATACTAAGAGGGGGGGAGTGAATTAGTATGCCAAAAATCTTTGCACATAAACACTTTTCAAGACTAATAGTAAACCGGTAAAATAGTTTAGCAGACAAACCAGTTAACACACATGCAAACCAAGTAGCTAATAATGCATTCACCCACAGAAGCACAAACACTATAACACAAGAGATTTTGATGTGGAAACCCAAATGAGAAAAAACCACGGTGAGATGGAACTCACAAGTAACTATCTACAGATTAGGAACCAGACCGGTTAAGGTCAGACTGGTTAAGGTCTTACAATGTTCTTTACCAGAACAGATCCTGTTAGGAATCTCAATCTCTGTTAGGAGATAAGTCTGATTAAAGACTACCTTGCTAGAGGATTTTAGATCCACAGATGTGAACCACCTTGTTAGAGGATTTACAAAAGGCTTTTGGGCCTACCCGGTTAAGGGCTACAGACTTGTCAAAGATGTGAGTAGTCAATAAGTGATTGATCTAGCTAATATCACAGACTGCTTGGTTAGATCCTTGATAGCTCATTCCTAATGCATTCCAGCATTAGTTCAGTCTTCTATACATTCATACTCTCTCTTACTCCTCAACCACCTTAAACCCTAGCCGCAATATCAACTATCGCAACAACAGCATACATGATGTCCTTATAAAGGAATCTGATTTCATGTCGGTCCAATAGGATTACATTACAATTTTCTAGGTTCAATGCATCTAGACATATCTAGTAACATGACACGAAAAGCACCGCTAAAGTGTCGGCACCGTCAAACAATTGGTGGATGGTAACTCATCACAAAATGTCAGTTGGTAACTCATCACAGAGTATTACCGGTTCATACAAAATACCAGTTCAAGCAAAATGTCGGTTGCCGGTTTGACAAAATGAAGACTGGCAAATATATGTTCTGTCACTTTGGTCCTTCATACCTTTTGAGATCCTCGAACCGCTTGGGGTCTACATACCGCTTCAGATCGGTAATCACTTTCTGCAAAACACCAATAGTCTAAGGACTATAATGCATCATACTGGTTGGAACAATTGCCAATTGAGCATAACTCATACATACAAAAATGATCTCAATGCAAGTGTGTGTCCATCAATGACAATCACAACATAATCATAAAAAATGCCAACATTTTGAATTATGTCTTTGACAAGCGTATCTTTGACAAGCATCCTGTAGAAAAAAGTTAGGCTGCCAAAAATCTCATAGACATAACAAGATTAGCATTAGTGATCCGAACTATGAAATTTTCAAAAAAAAACCATACGAAATTTTATCCTAACTTCAAATAGGCATAACTTTATGCTCGAGACTCAAAATGATGAACCGTTTAACTCGTTGGAAAGGTCTCCAAGAGTTGTAGATGAGATTTCTAAAAAGAATGCCTAGCTAAGCTCTTTCAAGGGCTAAAAATGCCTTTAAGACCTTAAAAAATGCAAATTAACAACATATAGACAAACTTGAAAATTCTAACTTGCAGTTTATCAAAAAATTAGAGATGCAGAAACTCGTACGACATGATTTACCAATTAGTATGACAGAACTTTAGATTTCACACAGAGACCAAAATGAACTCGTATGACAATAGGATTTGACAAGAAGAAATTTGTACGAAACTGAATTAGCTCTAGTACGACAGTGAAAATGAACTCGTATGACACAAGATTTATTAGGAAGTTAACTCATACGACATGAATTTATACTTGATATGACAAGGAAAATGGGCTCGTATGAGTCAAAATGAAGTGTCGTCCAAGATTAAAAGGTAGCTCGTACGAGTTGGAAAATCAACTTGTACTATATTCTGATTCTGATCTAGCAGAGATTGAATGTTTGTTGAAGCTTGAGAGGCTGAAAATGATGATTTATGCCCCACAGTGGGCACCAAAATGTCATGCTCTATGAAGTGTACCTGTACTTGTAACCACAATGCACTCAATAAATCATTATAAGCAATGGTTAGTAAATTGAAACAATGAAAGACAAAACCATATCTAATCGACTTATTGCCTCCTAGTAAATGCGAGTATGAAAAATGCTTTCAGATTTGATTATGCATACTCCAGTGACTTGACTACACTTAGATGGAGGATTTGAGGGATGAAGATGCATGATCTAGCAAGAATAACATGATTAATCTACTTGATAAGCAAATTAAGCTAAGATTTAAGCTAAAGTGAGCATGATAACATTGTTAAGATGATAAACTATAAGCTAGATGCCTATAGTAACAATGCATAAGATGAGAATGAGATGGGATGCTAAAATGATATGAAATTGGGACCCTTTGTGCTCCAAAATGAGGTCTATTTATAGGATTTTCCAAGGCTAGGGGTGATGTGGCAAGAATCAACGGTCAAGATTGATATGAAGATATCAATGGTTAAATTGGAGGAGGATGGCAAAGGGGGTTGGATTAAAGGGAACATCTTTCATCTCTATGGTGACAAGTGTCAAGAGGCTTGTAGAAGGATTGGATGAAAGGTAACACTTAGTGATTAGTGTCACAAAGGTTCTAGAAGATGTTGGATAAAAGGGGACATGGTGGTAGGTAGAATGGGTTAGGTTTAGGAATGGTTAGGTTTAGGAGTTGTAGAAGTTAGGAGAATTTGAATTTAAAAATTCAAATATTGAGAAAAGGCTAATTAATCTCAACAACTCATGAATTTGATTTGTTTTAATTAATTAAGATTTAGAAGAAATGATTTTGGATGGAGGGAATTAATTAATTTGAATTAATTAATCAAAGGGGTGAAATGAAATGAACCTATTAAATAAATCCTTAGATTTATTAATAAGTAGATGAAAAGGGAAATTTAATCAAATTGCTTAGTGAATTCAATTAAATTGGGGAGGAGGATTAATTAAATAATTGCTTATTTAATTAATTATCTTCAGACCTTTTTTAGGTGTATACACAAAGTATCTAATTGACATTGATGAGAATATATTGAAGCCAATGCCCAATAAAATGAATGAACTAGCTTGTAGGAGAATGGTTAAAAGAATATGGAAAAACTATTTTAAAAACTTAAATCAATAGGCAAGATGTCAATTAATTGTTCAAATGATTAAAAATTTGAATTTTAGAGAGACAATGAAAATTCTAGGCCTAAGATCATCTGAAAGTAACAATGAAAGAACTATTGTGAGAAATCTATTTGATGCATATAAAGCTATTGGTTCAAAATCACGTACTAAAGATTCTAATGCTACTCGACGTGTCATTACATCAACCATATTGAGCAAGAAAATAAACAAAGATTGTTTGATAAGCAAAACAAGTAAGTCATTAAACGTTAGTAGAACAACATTAAGTAAAGCATTAAAGAGGTGGGAAAAAATAGAGGAACCTAATAGTAATTCTCTTTGGGCATTCTCAGGTAGACTACCACGTAAAGACAAGGTTGTTGTTGATGCACTAAAAACATTAATTGAATTTTTTTTGGCATGACAACACAAGAGTTTCGCCTAACCAAAGAGATGTTGTTATAAGGCGAATTGGGTCTACAAATCATGAGCCACATGCCAAACACTATTTGGATATGACTCAAACTAAATTTTATGAAAGATTCCTTCAAAAGTTTCCTCAAATAAGAATTTCTCAAAGATTTTTTTAAATGACAAAACCTTTTTATATTAAGATTAATTATGTACGCACCACGTGTTGTTGTCGGATCCATATTGAATTTTCCATGCATTATGATATTTTTCATCATATTTGTTCTACTTTTCACACTAACAATGTTTTGCAGGAATGTAATATACAAGCACCTCCTAAGTCGGTAAGAGAATTTATTTCAAGTGTGCTATGTAATAGACATGATGGTTGCATTTATTATAAGATGCCTTATTTGGAAGGTTTTTGTGCTATATGTGGTGGTTTGCAACATTTACCAAGATGCGTACATTTGGAGAGCACACATGAAATTGGTACGAAACTAGTTTCTTTCGGAAAATACAAGACAATTACATATGGAGTTAAAGATGGAAAAGATTTGAAGAGATGTGAGCTAGTGAAAAATGATATATGTGTAGCTCAATTTATAAATTTTTTTCAAGAGAAAATAGTTTATGAGTACATAATGCATACACATAGAGCTCAATGGTTAGATGAGGAATTGAAGTTATGTAAGGACACATTTCCTTTTGGCACCATTGTCTCTATCGTTGATTTCACTAAAGATTATACACTACAACCTCAAAATGAAGTGCAATCCCTGTATTATCACTCTACACAAGTTTCTATTTTTGTACACATAACATTCATGCATGTAGATGATAGCACAAAGGAGGATAGAAAGGTTGTAAGAGAGTATCAATTATACATAAGTGATGATCATACTCATTCATCAGAGTTTGTACAAGGATGCTTTAAAGTTTTCTATGATAGTTTAAGGGAAAGGAACATACGATACAATCGACACTTAATATGGTTAGATAATTGCACCGCACAATTCAAGAATGCAAGGATGTTTTATTGGTTGACAAGGATGCATATGACAAGCAATGTACAACATTTTTGGAATTTCATTGAGGCTGGACATGGCAAGGGAGAGCACGATGGTGCAGAAGCATGTGTGAAAAGAGCCCTAGCTAGGGAAGAATTGAAGTACGAAGGTGGTTCTGAGTTGATAGATGCAAAAACAATTGTGCGATGGTGTAAGTATACGATGGGTCTAGGTAATCCAAGTACATCAATGGTTTGTAGATATTTTTGGTTGATCACTGAATCTAACATTGAAAACTATCTAGATTGTTGTACAGTTGCAGGATCGAGTGACATGCACTCATTTATGAATTCAAATTCAAGTTCACTAGTAATTTATACAAGACAAATGGTATGTTTTTTCTCTTCATGCATGTATTGTTTGTGGGAAGAATGTGAATCACAAGAGTGGGTTGAAAAATGGTCTTGTGGACCGTTGGTTCTAATTGATTCATATCAAATTCCCAAAGCACTACAATTGAGCTAGATGGAGACATTTGTGGATTTTGACCATGTATCCGACCTAGTGGATTCAGGTGATTTTTTGAGTTAATATTTTTGCAAGTATTCTTTTTGGTTCATTTTGTTCTACATCATACTTTATTTTTGGTATTAATTAACACTTTATAAAATGCAAGTCATGTGTATGCAGTTGTTGCAGAAGAGAACAATGAAGAAGGAACAAATTACTATTTGTGTCATTGTGTTGAGCCTAAAAGAAAATCGACAACCACAATCATTGACGGAGAGGGTATTGAGTACCCAATAGGCTCTGTTGTCATGACAAGAACATGGCTTCAGAGATACCCTATCAAGAATTCCAATGTTTGGTTGTTCAAGGACTTTGAAACACACAGACATATTCTTCATTTCTCTAACCTTGTTGTTGCAACAAATATTCATTTGATGAAGTATCGTGGTAGACCTCATAACAAGATTTTATGGAAAGTTTGTTAATCTGACCACGAGGCAATACTTGACACAATACGGGTTAGAGCCGATCTTGATGGCTCACTTGATTGATTCTACGGCTCAGAGTAGAATGATTTTGAGAATTTTGTATAAATCGTCGACAAAGTGTTCTATATTCATTTTTTGTATATATAAATGCCCATGAGCTGATTTTTACAAGTTTAGGGGCATAATTTTGTATATTTAAATGGCAATGAACTGATTTGTACATATGTACATGCCAATTTTTGTATATTAAAATGGCAATGAGTTGAATCACACATATTATAATGCCAAATTTTTTATAAAAGCCCATGAGATGATTTGTATATTTAAATGGCAATGAGTTGAATCACACATATATTGTAATGCCAAATTTTGTATAAAAGCCCATGAGATGATTTGTAAGACACTTTTTTGTATAATCAAATAGCCAAGAGCTGATTTGACCATATTTAGAGGCAAATTTTTGAATAATATGTGACAATGTTTTGTGACTATGTTTTGAGTATATGTGATGTGTCCCTGGTCAATCATGAGCATTCTTTATTCTTGTATATTCACAGAGAATTATTTGAGTCATTATCGGGTCATAGGGGTCATAGATTGAGACTAGATACAATTTGAGCAAAAATTGTCATTGTTGTCAAAAAAATTGTCAAAAACGTTGTCAAGCAACTTCTACATTGCGTCGGTAGGGTATGACTCTCGACATTTTGGCACTTTGGGATGCACGACAGGGGCATGCCTAGCGTAAAACTACCCACCTGGACGCGCTTGCGACATTGGTTTGTGCTTATGACGAACTGAATCAATTCTATCCAATCTTGCAACTTTTCAGTGCATGCAATTGACGATTTTTGCAGCAGGTGAAAAAATGCTACCAATTGAAAATGGATCTGAGTCATCAAAAACTGAGATAGCCCATTGTAGAGGAGCCTCACACAACCCCATGGGTTCAAACAGATCAACCATATGTGTCCTGGATTTGAAAAAATAGTCTGTCAAATTTTGACAATTTTTTGGACTCAGGGCACTTGAGAGATCGCACTAGTACAGTATGACTCTCGGTGTTCCAACGCTTTGGGATGCATGACAGGGGCATGCCTAGTATAAAAATGCCCACCTGGACGCACTCATGATGTCGGTTTGTGCACATGACAAACCAAATCAATTCTAGCCAATCTGGTAACTTTGCATTGCATGTAACTGACAATTTTTGCAGTAGGCGAAAAAATGCTACCAATTCAAAATGGCTTGGACTCGTCAAAAACCGAGACAGGTCATTATAAAGGAGCCTCACACGACCCCATGGGTTCAAATGGATTGACCATATGTGTCCTAGATTTGAAGAAAAGTCTATCAAATTTTGATAATTTTTTGGACTCAGGGCACTTGAGAGATCGCACCGGTACAGTATGACTCTCGATGTTTCGACACTTTGGGATGCATGATAGGGGCATGCCTAGCATAAACCTACCCACCTGGACGTTCTCGTAATGTCTATTTGTGCACACAACGAACCAAATCAATTCTAGCCAATCTGGCAACTTTGCATTGCATGCAACTGACATTTTTTGCAGTAGGCGAAAAAATGCTACCAATTGAAAATAGTTCTGATTCGTCAAAACCTGAGATAGGCCATTGTAGAGGATCCTCATGCAACTCCATGGGTTCAAATGGATCGACCATATGTGTCCTGGATTTGAAGAAAAAATCTGTCAAATTTTGACAATTTTTTGGACTCAAGGCACTTGAGAGATCGCATCGGTATGGTATGACTCTCGATGTAACAACGCTTTGGGATGCATGATAGGGGCATGTTTAGCATAAACCTACCCACCTGGACGTTCTCATGATGTCGGTTTGTGCACATGACGAACTGAATCAATTCTAGCCAATCTGACAACTTTGCATTGCATGCAACTGACAGTTTTTGCAGCAGGCAAAAAAATGCTACCAATTGAAAATGGCTCCGACTTGTAAAAAAATGAGACAGGGCATTGTAGAGGAGCCTCACGCGACCCCATGGGTTCAAACAGATTGACCATATGTGTCCTGGATTTAAAGAAAAAGTTCATCAAATTTTGACAATTTTTTGGACTTAGGGCGCTTGAGAGATCACACCGATACGGTATGACTCTCGATGTTCTGACGCTTTGGGATGCATGACAGGGGCATTCCTAGCATAAACCTTCCCACCCGGACGCGCTTGTGACGAAAAAAATTTGACCATTGCGAGTATGAGGGTGCTCTCGCACCAAACACATATTGTTGTTTATATTCATATTGTCGATTTTTGTTGTTTATATTCATATTGTTGATTACAAATGCAAATATTCATTTAAATTTATAAAAGGGCAGCCACCAAATACAACGAATACACAATAATGAACTGAATACAAGGAGTTTTTTAGGGTTAATTCAACATTTTAGAAATTTTATCAAATCATATTCCATGATTGCAATGTTTTATATCATAAATTTTTGTTGTTTATACTCATATTGTTGATTACATATGCAAATATTCATTTAAATTTATAAAAGGACAACCACAAAATACAACGAATACAAAATAATGAACTCAGTACACATTTATTGGATCGAATATCGATATTTATATATATAAAAAAAGGCATGTCTGCCAAGTCAATACAAGTATTACAAAAATGTGGCATATGCCATGTCCAAATTGATATAAAATAAAAATATAGAATATACCTACATGTATTGGTCATTCTATGACCAAAACTAACACTATATGATCCTAAACTTGTGGTGGATCATCAAAATCAAGCCTCTTCGATGCAGTATGTGGCTTTGTAGATGGCTGCAAAACCACAATTCAAAAGCCAAGTTAGAATTCTTTTGTATAAAATAGATCACAATTAACAATATAACTATGCATTTAACTTTAATTCCTTTGCAATTGAAATGTAGATTACCTTATCGGCTGATCTAGGAGCTAATCTCTTCGCTCCCCTCTCCTTGTCACTCTTAGGAGTTTTCTTGAAGACATACTTAAATGGATCCACATTATGGTCGTACCGCGAAGGGGTCTATTGTAGATTAAAAGCTATAATATAGAGAACAATGATGCACCTGTGCCTAAGATGCTTCTCCAATGGACTGAGGATGGCTCACCATCGATGTAGAAACTATCGCTATTACCTATACAAAAAATGTTCAAAGATTAAATACAATTAATATAATGATAAGTATTGAAGGTTAAAAATAATTAATTTTACATATCAAACAAAAGTGTACCAGATCCTGAGATGATTCTCCAATGTGAGGGGGAGGGTTCGCCATTGATGAAATAGGTATGGATATTTCCTGTATGAAAAAAATATAAGATTATAATATATCACAAGTTCACATGTATGCGTACATATAATCATGAAATTAAGAAAATAAAGTAGAGATACATACCTCCGCCCTCTCTTGATCCATGGGCGAATCAGGTGCATTCAACAAATCCACATAGCTCAATGGCCACTGTACATGTAAAATAGACAAAAAACACTAATTAATCTACAAACCCCAACTAATACTTGATTTCAACATTTTCAAACAATTGTACAACTAAAAATGTGTTCAATTACCTTCTTCCCACGTTTTGGCTTCTTCGAGGAATTATTTTTCTTAGGACGAGCCCTAGATGTGGAGGGGGTACCCTAAAAAAATAGAATTAACATGAGATATTAGTACAGATAATAAATTAAACATGATTTTAAAAATCTAAAATAAAATGACTTGCATATTCCATCAAAACAATACATAAAAAGGGTTGTACAAAATATGATACCGTATAGCCTTGTAGGCCAAAATCGATCGCTGAGAGTGTGATGTCATCAATCTGGGACATTTTGTCCCCTGTCAACACCTACAAACTAGAAATTGGACCAAGCATTAAAGATAGTTAGTATATCTTGTATTTTTTTGAATTCAAAGTGTACTATTCTATTTTAACATGTTACAAAATTTATACCTCAGGCATCGAAGTTGCAGCTATAGTAACTGGGGGAGGAGTATGGGATACCACTGTTGCATCCTAAAATGCATATTATTTATCTCAATTTAAATCAATGTATAAATGAAAAATTCATTTATGTAATTACAAATTTAAAGTGACTAATAAATAAAATTCTATGAATTCAAATCAACACACCTGTGTCTGTGGCTCATGGGCAAACACCATGTCCATCAACTCATCTGTTAGCACAAAATCCTCAACCGTGTGGGCCTGACATCTACTCCCGCAAATCATGCACAGATGAGATGAGGATCCATCTGCACCGTCTCCATCATCTATCCCCAAGCATATCCCCGAGCAACTGACACACATATGCTGGATGGGCTCTTTGTCGCCACCTAATGGCTCATCATCCAATACAATAGGGTGTGCTAATGATGTCCCATGCTGGATGATGGTACAAGTCAATGTTGTGGTTGCTTGAAGAGTCTGTAGCTCCATTGAATCTTTCAACTCTACTAGGACAGCCTGATGCACCTTGTGTTTGGGTGCTAGGGGGCAGTGACTCTCCATGGGTAATCACCTACGGGCTCCAAGTCTATCTTGGGTAGAGCCACCACCTCTACCATGGAACTCTCTCATGTCAAAATAGTTTGGGTGCACATTGAGCACAAACTCACAATATACTTTTCTCAAAAAATATAATGGCACCTCATAATTATTACAAGGTGGATCATCAAAGACCATCCACCACCTCTGCGAAAAAAGATTCTTCATCTGCACATTGTACACCAATGTATGGGAAACCTCTTTGCCTTAAGAGGTAATGACTGACCAGTTTTGGGATCAACGAAAAGGGCACATATTTGTTGTTTAGTAATTTTTTTTTTTACTCCATCGTATGATAGCCCATCGGCATAGAATTGATGAAACCTATCCCTAAAGCTTGCCCATTTGGTAATTTGTGTGGAAACAACTATGGCACCACTAGCTAATGTTTCTAGGCTAGTGGCGAGGGATTGATGATGCTCAAGTTCAGAAGTTTTCAATTTAACAATCAGTCTATTGATTTTAGATGTATTTTGTCCTAACTGATTAATTAATTGCTCTTGTGTTTCAGGTGTGCAGTCAAAAGGAGGAATTGGGGGTTGTTCTTGTGTGTTTTCAGGAAGTGCATTTGGTTGTTCTTGTGGGTTTTTAGGAGGTGCATTTGGTTGTTCTTGTTCTGAATTAGAAGAATCTAGTTTTTGAAACATAAAATGAAAAAACCTAATCAAAATTAATGAAATTAAATTCAAAATGTAAAACAAATTGAACAAATGAGAAAGAAAGACAAAAATAAACAAAAACTAACCTTGATCCATAGCTTGGAGGAAAAATCTAGCACCCCATTCGCAGTTTAGGAGAGGAAATGGAAAAAAAATGAAGTAAAAAATGTACTATTCACGGGTAAATGAGACCCAGTTTTTTTTTTAAACTTTTTTTACTAGTCACCGCGTACTTGGTTATATTTGGATTATTAGCGCGTACGCACTCATTTTCTTATGAGCAGCGCGTACGTGCTCATTTTCCTAGGCATAGCGCATACGTGTTATCTTCTCTATGCTCGGGAAGAACAAACCTAAGCGCATACGCAAGAATTTCAAATTTTAAAACTATGTACACGCTGCTTGTTTTTTCCATTTTTTTGGGGTGGTGTCCACTTTTCTGACCACCATCTTTGTGCACATACCCTAAGTTATTATTTGGACAAAATATCATCTTGATTGGTTATGATAATTTTGAATTGGAAGGGATTACGATAAAATTAATTGGGTAATTAATTAGATTTAATAATAAATTATTAATATATTAAAATTAGTCATAAACAAGATTTAATCAAAGTAAGATTTGGTATTAATAGCTTTTAAATAGTAATAATATATTAAGATTATGTTAACACCAATTTTTTTAACTTGTTGGGTAGATTATTAGTTTTATTAATCCTTATTTTTATTTTTATTTATTTTTTAAAGGGGATTTAGGTAGTAATAAATAATTAATATTAGTAACATGTTAAATTAGCATTAATTCTATGTTGTAAAAACTTGATAAATTTTTATTGTAATAACTTGATTTGTAAAATATTTGATCATATTAATTTTGAGAATTATAAATTGATATCACTATTGTATTTTCTAAAAGAGATTTGGGCCCCAATAATTGAGGGCTAATCAATAACTAACTTAGATTAGAAGGAAAAAATGAACAGTTGATTTCTTTCACAATAAATTTTAACAATCCTCTAAGTAGATTTATTTAACTTGATGATTCATTTATTTCACAAATTTAGATTTAATCAAGCTATTCCTTTCTTTCCCTAAGTATCAATAATATTTTTTAAAAAAAAGGGGAATTTAATGTTATGCAAATTACTTTTAATGGTGGTACATTTATTCAATTCTTGATATTACTCTACAAGTTACACTTTCTTATTTATACATGCTAATTGATGATGTTAGATGGCAGATCTTATATATATATATATATATATATTTTTTTTTTTAAAGTATAAATAAGATTATACTACAAGAGAATTTTCCTTCATTTATACATAGAGTTAATTTTGTGGCATATTTCTGAATATGGTTTTCAATTTTATCTACACTAGAATAATGTTAAGTTCATTGAATGTAAGAGTTAGACCTCTTAGTTAGAAAACTAAAAAAGAGGCGTTGGAAACTAAAACTTAGGAGCGTTCGGTATAAACGGTGCCTATGGGTCACGCTTACGAGTAAAGTCGTCATGTTGAACTACTACACCTAATGCCTAATAAAGCTGCATCAACGACGTCTGTGGCATCATTCCTATAAATCATTGGGGAGTAATAAGGGACACTTGGAAGTTAAAATCCAAGGGGTGGGTAATCCCCCTTGGATCGATAATCTAATAAGATAATCTTTAAATGATTTTACATCTGCTAGTTAAACCATAGTAAACCCCTTTAGGGTTGATTGAGTGAAATGCTTTTATAAACTTGGCTTAATCTCGAAGAGTTGTTGACAATTGACAATTAGGTCAAGGGTGACTCTTATGATAGGTATTAAGACCTAGTTGTTTTAGGCCACAAGAAATAGGCCACCTTGATCCTTTGCTTAAAAGCTACCATCATGGGTAGCAACCATAGAGAAATTGTCTGGGACATTGACCCTAGAAAGGGTTGTGTACCCACCAAACAGTTTACATTAAACCATAGATTAGAAATAGAACTACATACTATATGCCTTGATCCCATGCCGAAACGGGTATGTAGGCAATCTAGGGATAGAGTTGTCCCTAGTACTCAAGCGTTCGAGGATGGGGTCTAGGATTTGGTAAGAAGAAGGATTGCAAAGATTCCTAATTGAAAGATAAGTGTAATAAAAGAAAAAGTAATTCAACGCATACTTGGAAGGAATCCTGTATGGTTTCACTTGACTTATCGAGGCTTCAGGCCAAATTCTAAGGCAGAATTCAAGCTTGCAATATATTATTTTACTTGCTCCTAAGGACGACGACCTCAGTGCACACCTATTAAAGGAGTGTAGTTCTTAGTGAGTGACTCAAGACCCGAATGGTCTTGACGAGTCTAAGTCTCTGGCCAGAGAACCTCCTATCCCAAGTTGGGTAGATGCCTACCTGTTTGGGTAGATGCGTATCTCGTATTGGATAGATGAAACCTCTTGTCTTGTATGGACAAATGCCTAACTTGTATGGTTAGATGCTCATCTCGGATGGATGAATTCCTAATCCAATTGGATAGATTCCCAAAGTATGCGATTGAATCAAACACAAATGATTAAATAAATAAATAAAAAATGGCCAAAATTTATTGGGTTAAGTAAAGCAGGTTATTACATTGAGTTGACCAAAATTAAGAGAGGTTAACGTGGAGGAACCACATATTCACCTATAGGTCTAGATTGAACATTCTCAGGTACCACAAGATTTGATAACTACTACATCATAGTTTGATGACTTTTTTCTCTTAGGTATCTTAAGAGACTACACTAGCATAGTGTAGCCTAAAATGATCAAATGACCTAGGGAATGAGTAGCCTTCCCTAACATTCACTTTCACATTTGGATGTGTTGGCATAGTCCTTTTTTACTCAAGATACAAGAAACACAAAATATGTTTCTTTCCATATTTGCATTGCTCTTAACTAACACTTTTTCAAAGAATGCATTAATTGTTGGCATACTAAAATGGTGTTGAGTTGACCAAAGAAAAGAGAGGGAGTATCTCCACATCCATTTCTGGGTCCAAACAAAATAGTCTTGTGTAGGGGAAAAAGTGAGACTAGGCGAGTAAACCCTAATTCCACTCTTGCATACACACTCATGAAATACGAAAGAGCCTAGGGAGGTAACACACTTCAGCTACTTCTTGTGAGGAAGAGAGAGCCGAGGATTACCTCTTAGGGTTTCTATTTCCTTGCTGCAAGTGAGAGATAGAAAAATAACTGATATGTTGCTAAAAATTACAAGTTAAGAGGTAAATTAAGAGGTGCACCTGTGTCAGAGATCTGAGCCAAAATGTCCGGGACGAGGGTGCTACGCCCCTGTATTGATTCTATAGGCCTGAAGTTGTACCCGTCAATTTGGAATTTGAGAACTGAGACATGTTGATTGCCAAATTCTACTGAGACTAGGAGGACCAGTGCGCCACACCCATCCCAAAGGTTTTTGTTGAGTTTCTTCCCTTAGAACAACCCTGTGTGCTCTATCAGCCTTGAAACTTGCAGTGACACTCAAATCCCGAATCTACACCTATAGCTGAAAATAGGGTTTTGGGTGGCTATATAGGGTTTTGCCTTAGTCAACCCCCTATTTTGGTGATTTCCACCTCAACAAATAGTTAATTTGTATAGTAAAATAGTGTGTGCAAGATCCTAGGATGAAAGGAAATAATCTAGAGCAACCCTAAAGAGTAAACCCTAATTGCTTGCAATTGACAAAATAAATGCTCTAAATCAATGATACAAAGTGATCTAAAGCATGAATGTAAATTAAATTGATATAATGAATCTTATACAAAGACATGGAAACAACATGAAACCATACTAAACCCCAAGGGAGAGGTACAAGCCAATCTTCAGTCGATGATCTCCAATTGCTTTCCTACATCTTCAAAAGCCCCCAAATGATGAAAGAATTCTTGATGAATGCTTGATAGGTGTTGTTGAATGTTGTTGAAGACTCCAAAGATCTTCTCTTTCACTACATAGAAGGTTCCTTGTAATCACTCCAAAACCTTTTTCTAGAATCGATTCCTTAGCCCTTCAAATGAAGAAAGAGAGCTCTTATGTATGAAACCCTAGATCTTAATTTCATCTTTAGGCCGACCTAGGATTTTAATTTCTCACCAATATTTTGGGTTTAAGCATTATAATATCATAGAATCATGCTCCTGAAATTTCAAGAAAAATATCGAGGACCTGTGCAAAGTGCACATGGTCGGACCAATTTTTCACCAAATTTTCAGGGTTGTTAGATATGATGATATTAGAGAAAATCCCAAGGTTTCAACTGATTTCAAGATGTTTTGATATGCAAAAGTGGGCCTTAAAGGTTGAAATAAGACATAATTAGGGTTTATGATTTAACGAATTATTGAAGGAATAAAATGAAAAGGGGCACACTTAGGGTAAAGGGCCCAACTTTATAACATGTGAAGTGGTGAAATATGAATTTGGATTTAATTAAATTAATTAATTAAATGCTTAAAGGAGATTAGAAATGCAAGATGTAAAACACACTAAGGCGGGTTCTAAACCAAGTGTGGAATTGCACCACCCTAGCAAGGGCACATACAATTTACGACACTATATTTAGCCCCCACTTTAGTGGTCATATGACACTATGTGCATATGCAAGTTAAATTACAAAAAAAGTAATCATCATTTGAAAAAGGATATATCCATAAGTTGTTAGACGAAGCCCCCAGTGGTATCTATAGTACACAGTTAGGAACCACACCCTATAAAACCACATGTTAGATCACAAAATCACCTAATGCTTACTAAAGTGATGAAATTTGCGGGTAGCTATATGCCCCTCCTATTTTGGCTTGCTTATTAGTGAGGTGAAACAGGGTATCATGTTTATCACAACGAATTGAGATGAAGATCTTGATGAAACATGTTCACAACAAGCGTCAATTGTACATCCAAGCGCTTTACGGAACAAATATAGAGAAAGAGGGTAAATTCATGATTCCAATGCTAGTGACGATGTGAAAGTCGAAGCTCCCTAACTCAAGTTATGATAGATTAAGTGAAAAAGGTCAAAATTAGGGTTTTTAACTTAAAATCATAAAAATGAAAAAGTGCATACCTCATAAATATGAAAGTGACACTTTCATTTGTCACTTTTTCAATTTTGGCACTATTCATTGCAAAGGAACCCACGCATCAGTCATCATGCCTCGACATCAACCCGAGTGACCCACACAAATGGAGATCCTACACCAGATCATGTTGAATGACAAACCGCTTGACGAGGTGAGTTGACTTTTCATTGACTCTTCTTTGACTTTTATGATTGCATTGATTTTCATGATGGATGATGTCATTGCCAAGATCATACACGTGCCCCCTTTTTGGGAACCATGGTCTCCTAGGGTGTCTTGGTCCTCCCAGCGCACTCTGGTCCTAGAGGGGTGCTCTGGTCCACTCAGGACGCCCTTGTCCCTACTCGAAGTGACCGAGGGCTGCACATGATCAGGCGACAGATAGATAGGATAAATGCATTAATGCTTTTTGTTAGATGATTATGATTGATGAGCAATTATTGATGATTTGATGTTTTTGATTTTGTAGATTCTTCCCTATACTCGCGAGCATACTGTTGGTCACACCTTCCGGAGCCTACGGAGTCAGATTCTATGACTCTCACTAGAGGATACAGAGTTGCTGCATGCGGTAGGTTTGTGGTATGTGATGACCATGCCCGCCATCAAGTTCCACCCTACAATGCTCATGGATTTGATGGAGAGATGAGGCATGGATACCTCTACCTTTCTTCTACCCGTGGGGGAGATGACGGTCACACTTGAGGATGTATACCACATACTCAATCTTCTCATCCGGGGAGAGACAGTGAGATACTGAGTCGATCGCACCGCTACTGATTATAGGAGGAAGAATATCTATTGTATCTGGAGAGAGATGCTTGGTGAGATGAGGGGTCGCATTATGATCAGTTGACTCTTGCATCCCACCAATGAAGTTCCACTAGCGAGATGATTGATGATTGCTACCATTGTATTAGTCGTGTTCCCTAATGGGTGTGCCACTCACATGCACGAAGGTCTCGCTTACATAATTAGAGCTATGGAGAGACATCAAAGGTTATTCTTCTGGGGGTGAAGCATGCTATCCCACCTCTTTCACAACCTAGGCGAGTATATTTTTAAATAGGGATGCATCCTGATGACCTGCACACTGATACAAATATGGATATTTGAGCACATCACATGCACTAGGCCTGCTGGGGTTCCTATTGACTTGGGTCCGGAGTAGCGTAGGGTTTTTGCATATCCACTTACCCGTGAGTGGCGGTTCATAGATCTGTTGCATTGGAGAGTGAGTTTTGACAGATTGACAATGGAGGTTATCAGATGGAGACCCTACCTCAGGATGTAAATGTGGGCAGGGATACATAGGTAGTTGTTTAGCATACAGAAGAACCGTCTACTGGAGGGATGGTATAGCCACATTGTAGTCCCATTTTACTTCGATCATGTTCAGCGGAAGTTTGGGTTCAAGCAATGTATCCCTACAAATTTGCCTATCTATATCCAACACTCACGTGTGACTCCTAGGTTAGGAGTGATGAATACTAAGAGGGGGAGGCAAATTAGTATTCCAGAAAATATTGAACTCAAACACTTTAATAGTCTAGCAGTAAACTGGTATAATAGTTTAACTAACAAACTAGTTAACAAAAATGCAAACCAAACAACAAGTAAGGCATTCACCCACAGAAGCACAATCACCATAACATAAGAGATTTTGACGTGGAAACCCAAATGGGAAAAACCACGATGAGATGAAACTCACAAGTAACTATCTATAGAATAGTAACCAGACTGGTTAAGGTCAGACCGGTTAAGGTCATACAATGTTCTTTACCAGAATAGATCTTGTTAGGAATATCAATCTCTGTTAGGAGATAAGTTCGATTAAAGACTACCTTGTGAGAGGATTTCAGATCCACAGATGTGAATCACCTTGTTAGAGGATTTACAAAGGCTTTTATGGGCCTACCCGGTTAAGGATTTCAGACTTGTAGAAGATGTGAGTAGTCAACAAGTGAATGATCTAGCAAATAGCACAATCTGCTTGGTTAGATCCATGATAGCTCATTGCTAATGCATTTCAGCATTACTTTAGTCTTCAGTAAATCCACACTCTATTACAACACACAGACTTGATCTTCACTATTAAGATCACACATACAAAAAACTCATCAACCACCAAAAACCCTAATAGCTACCCTTTTTGAAACCCTAGACATGATATCCTTAAAAAAGGAATCTGATTTCATGTCGGTCCAATAGGATTACATTGCAAGTTCCTAGTTTCAGTATATCTAGACACATTTGGTAACATGGCACAAAATCACCGTCAAAGTGTCGGTGGATGGTAACTCATCACAAAAATATACCGGTTGGTAACTCATCATAGAGTATTACCAGTTTATACAACTTTATCGATTACCAGTTGGTAACGCAGAGTAATACCAGTTTAATTATTAAATAGATTACTGGTTGACAAAAATGAAGATTGGGAAAATGATAACTGCCACTTTTAGTTCCTAGCTCCGTTCCTCTTGAGATCCTCGAACCGCTTGAGGTCTTCATGTCACTTGAGATTGGTAAACACTTTCTACAAAACACCAATAGTCTAAAGACTACAACATAATACCGGTTTGAAACAAATACTGGTTGAGCATAACTCATACATACAAAAAGTGATCTCAAAGCAAGTGTGTGTCCATCAATGACAATCACAACATAAACATAAAAAAATGACAACAATCTCCCCCTTTGGCATTGATGGCAACACTTGGGAAAATTTTGACATCTAAGTGTTTTACAACAAAAATATGCCACAATAAAAAATACTCCCCCTAAGCATATACACTATCCCTTTGCAGAAAATACAATGTATACTACTTCCTTACAGAGATAAACATGAGAGTATACATAGCATGCATCAAAATTTTAAATACCAGAATACTTCTCCCCCTTTGCCAACAATGACAAAAACATAGCTGAATAACCCCTGTTTCTATTAGTTGAATAAATGTTTATGACAATAAAGAGTGAAACTTGTCAAAAACAGATTTAAAGTCCTACATAAATTTCTTCATGGATAAGGACCATGTCTCAAGCAATGAGGTAGCAACCTCACTCTCCATTTGCATCTGAGATACATGTTCCTCCATGGCGTCCAAGGTACTCATCTCTTGAGTAACCATCAAGGCATCCAGATTGAGATAGCATTTATGAAGTATTTGCAGTCTTAGTAGTAGAACCAGTTGTAGTTCCTACAAATCCCTGGTCCGATTGCTGATCTCCAAATCAATTCTTGTAGCCTGAAGTTGAAACCGGTGAATGGTTTGCCCATAAGCGGTAAAGGAATCATATGGAGTCTTGAAGGTGCTTATGAATGTCTGCAAATCCATTTGCAGTTTGTCTTTCTGAGCAAGCACATCATCATAGAATAGAAGGGGTTGACATATCTTACTGAGCAGTAATTTCCCCTCATCCATTGCATCTCTAATGTCCTTATGTGCCTTCTGTAGATCGGATCGAAGCTCATGTAACTTTTTCACCAAGGCAGTGTTCAAAGCGTTTTGATGCTCCTTTTTGGCATTCCCTTCAGCAACCTCTTCCAGGCTTTGTACCTAGTCCTCCACAACTATGCATAAGAGTTTCAATTGAACCAGAGAGGAATCCGTACTAGGGAGGTTGGTACCGGGTATCAAATCGGTAAGAGTGTCCACCGCAGCTTGGATCACGTCTTGCTCCTTCTTCCTCCTTATCACCTCTAGGCATTCTTGAGCAAGCTTAATGCTTTGCAGTAGCTCTAATTCATTTGTAGATTGGAGGTCAATGGGACTGCTAATGTTAGCCAGTTTGGCTTGAATACCGGTTGCCTTTGGGGTCTCCACTTGAGTGCTCTGTGCTGCTCCCTCCTTCTCTTTAGCCCTTAGCTTATCCTCTTCTACCTTCTTTTTCTCCGCTTCCTCTATCTTCCTTTTCTCTTCTTCCTTCTTCTCCTTTTCTTTTCACTTCTCTTCATCTTCATCCTTCTTCTTCTTCTCCTCTTCTTGCTTCCTCTTCTCCTCTTCCTTTCTCTTCTCCTCTTGCTTTTTCTTTTCCTCTTCCTGTTTCTTTTCTTCTTCCTTCCATTTCTCTTCTTCTTTCTTTTCTGCTTCCTTCTTCTTCTTCTCTTCCTCTTGTCTATTATTCTCCTCTTCTTTTCTCTTGTCCTCTTCCTATTTCCTCTTTTCCTTTTCTTTTCTCTTTTCCTCTTCCTGTTTCCTCTTTTCTTCTTCTTCTGCCTGTTTTTCCTGTCCTGCCACTTCTATTGATGTACCTGGAGTAACATCTTCACTGTTCAAGGCATCAACATCGATGGATTCCATTTGATCAGTGACTGATACTCCTCCACTATCATACACTTCATCCGGTTTATTGATTTTCGGTTCTTGCTCAGCTTTCCTGTTGGCTTCTGCCACTTGGTGCAACTTTAGAGCGGATTGAGCAAGGGAGTGGGTATCTTTTACCACTTCTGAGACTTTTCCTTCTAGCAATAGGAGTCTCCTTCTTCTCATGAAGAAGAGGCCCTTATATCTTTCCACCACTTCATAAAGTTCTGACTTAGGCACATCAGGAAAGTATTGTGCAAATACTTCCTCTCTTATTTCTTGTTCCTTCTCTATGGCAATGCACCATTTGTTATCTAAAGAATTATATAAAGAATCAGGTGTCTCAGATTTAATTTTCAATGGCCACTGATCATTAATACATAAATAATTAATGACTTCATGTTCAACTTCTTCCTTTTCATCATCATTAAAATCATCAAAGCACTCTTTCAAATCAACAAGCACTTTTCTTCTAATATTCTTAATAGTTCTTTGACAATGTGTCAAAGGTTTGTAGGAGGAAATATCAATATTTACCGGTGCAGATGTTGTCGGTTCATTCTTTGTCTTTTTCCTCGTTTGCCTAGTCTTCTTAGGCTGTTCTTCAGACACAGTGTCCTCTGAGTCCGATGTGTTGCCTTTTGTCTTCCACTTTCTCTCAAACACTTTGGCGGGTGCAGCTTCCAGTTTCTTCTTTGCTGGTGACCGCTTGGTCACTTTGAGACTTGCT
Organism: Cryptomeria japonica; assembly: GCF_030272615.1. Lineage (NCBI taxonomy): Eukaryota > Viridiplantae > Streptophyta > Pinopsida > Cupressales > Cupressaceae > Cryptomeria > Cryptomeria japonica. Next base: position 163,025,680 of record NC_081414.1, read on the forward strand.
GTAGTAACTGGTGTTGATACCGAAGGCACTGCCTTTCCCTTCTTTACTGAAGGTTCTTCGACTAGTGTAACCCTTTCCAAATAGGTGCCGGTTCTCTTTGCCTTTGGGTCAAGGGGCGAGGCGAGTAGGGTAGATGCATACCCATCTAGCATGTCATACATTACCTCATATCCCATGGGTTCCACTTCTTCCTGTCTAGGCTCAACCGCCTCCATTATGCACTCATCAACTTTGATGGTGAAGCAGATGTCATCTTCATATTTCTTGACAATATCACCTGATATTCTCACTCTTTGGCTCATTTTATGTCTGAAATCATCAAAGTATTTGTTCAGAACTTCTGGATAACTGGTTCCAACCGTTTGAAGGCTTTCCTTGATTTTCTTTGTAACCGGTTGGTCGACAGACCACTGAATATCTCCGACTCCTGGGAAGTAACCTTGGAAGTAGAAGAACAACCCAACCAATAGTTGTCCAAACTTAAATCTCAAGGCATTGTCCTGTTTAATCGACTTCAGGTTCACCAGAAGTTGCCTTTGCATACAGGTGCATAAATCAAATGATGCATCTTCCATGATCATCCCGTAGGCAGCATTTACCGCTGCAACAGAGATAGAGTTGATCCTGCTAACATAAAATGTCTGGTAACCTATTACCATGCAGGCATATTTGACTAGATCATCCATGATGGGATTGATGGTCATTCCCCATTGGTCGCTCACAGAACTTGTGAGCTTGGTCATTTCCATCTTGCAAATCTTCCTTAGGGCTGACACTTCACTGACGTTACAGAAACTAGTGACAGCATGAATAGCTTTTGGTGTGATGTCATGTGTCCTCTCTAAGTACATTTTGTCATCGTGCACTTTGCTTAGAATGATGTGGATGTGATCATCTAAAAAATCTTCAAGGAAATAGACTGCATTGTGAAGCTTCTTCTTTTCCAAGATGTTGAATTCCGGTTTGATCTTCTTGTCCTTTCTGCAGAATAAGCTTAATTGTGAATGGATCATCAGAGATCTCAGGTCTTCAATTTTACAATCAATATAATCTGAAATACCTTCCTCCACTATAACACTAGCGGGTATTTGAGATAGGTCAATATATTTTGCCTTCCGTTGGATGAAGTCTACTGAATCAATGGGTGCACTAGAGCTAGAGTGTGATGTGGAAGCCATGATAAACAGAGAAATTTGAAAAATACCTTCGTAAATCAAAATTTAGGGCTTGCAAATTCCACTTCGTCACACACTCCTTCGGTTGCTGAAATACCGCTTTGTGTTCTACAATTGACCAATTGATATTAGCTTCTGATTCTTCTTCAAGGTTTTGAAAATTCTTTGAATCGCAATCCAAATCGCTTTTCGTCACTTAGCACTTAAAAACTTCTTCGCTCAAGAACTGATAAGTGAAAAATGACTTTAAAAATCCTTTTAAACAAGTTCTTCACCTACCATAATAAATGCTCCACTATTAGGGTGTAAACCCTAATTTGCCTTTTACCATTTCCAGTCTTCTGCCAGTTGATAGTTATCACATACCGGTTAAGGTCTTTTACCGGTGTAAATCAGGATTTCGAAACATTTCACCTTTTTCTCCCCCTAAGCTTTTTTGATGCTTAGTTTGCCGGTTCAATGACTTCCACACTAGGTGTAGAAACCGGTTCTTCTTGAATCACTTCTTTTGGCTTCTTCTTCCAGGTTTTCTTCATATCCACTTGAACAGTTTCAACATCAATCTTTCCTTCTAGAGTGACCGGTATGTCATCCGATATATTCGTTCTCATCCCACAGAATCTTGTTGTATGACCCGGTTTGTTGCAATGATAGAAAACCATTCTAGGTGCTCTCCAATGTCCATTGTTCATGTTTCCATTCTTCCTTCTGCATGTTGCAGCTGTGTGGACACTACCATGATAGATCAAACAGGTTGTTCTCCATCCAGTTGCCACTTGATAGCCACTACTTCCTGACTGATGATTATAGGTATTAAACAGGTTTGTGTTCCAGTTCCCAGAGGGTTCAGAAAAAACTCCTTGACTCCTTTGAGGATACCTTCCGATGTTGTGCATGACAAACCTGCATTAAAATGCTCTATGCCCAAACTTGTTGCATGCATAACAACTACCATTGAATCTATTGGGTCTAGGCTTATCATTTAGAAAATAAGGAAAATTATTGTAAGCCTTACTTCTACATACATTAGCAGTGTGTCCTTCCTTGAGACAATTAAAGCAAACAGGTTTGAACTTTTACTTACCTTTATCCTTTGGTGTCGGTTGCTTCTTTGATGCTCCATCTTTTGTTCCAGAGGTCTCACCTTCCTCATATTCAGAGAAACCAAGTCCATTGGTATTCTTTACCAGTTTAGCTGATTCAAGCTTTTGCTCTAGCTTAACAGAGCTCTTATTGAATTTGGCAAGTATTTCCTTTGACTCAGTGAGTTCTTTGGAAATAGCAGCATTGGATTCCTTCAAGGTTTCATTCTCAAAAATAGCCATGTTTATTTCACCTTGCATTTCCTCTTTTTCTACTTTGCTCTCTTGGAGATGAGCGGTAAGTGCACTGATCTCTTGCTTCAGCTTGGAGATCTCATGATCTTTGTCTTTTACCAGATCTTCAGCTTTCCTCTGGTTCTCAAGCTCTTGACACATTCTGATAGTTAGTCCTTCAAGTTCCCTTCTTAGGTTGCCATTGGACTCATTCAGTTTTTCAACTTCTTGAACTAGGGCTTCCATGTCCGCTTCATCAGAAGAACTGTTTTTAGTTAGCTCCATCAATTTTTCAGCATGCTCTCTTCTTTTTGCCTGAGAGGCCTTATATTTGACTTTAAGTTTAGCATAGGCTTGCTCAGTCTGAGTGAGCCGATGAGTAAGTTCCCTCATAGTGTATTCCCCCATATCTCTTTCCAAGTGGTTAGACTTATAGAAAGGTTGGCTCTAATACCAATTGATGAATACTAAGAGGGGGGGGGGTGAATTAGTATACCAAAAAATACTGAACTCAAACACTTTAACAGTCTAGCAGTAAACCGGTATAACAGTTTAACTAACAAACCGATTAACACAAATGCAAACCAAACAACAAGTAAGGCATTCACCCACGAAAGCACAATCACCATAAAACAAGAGATTTTGACATGGAAACCCAAATGGGAAAAACCACGGTGAGATGAAACTCACAAGTAACTATCTGCACAATAGTAACCAGACCAGTTAAGGTCATACAATGTTCTTTACCAGAACAGATCTTGTTAGGAATCTCAATCTTTGTTAGGAGATAAGTCCAATTAAAGACTACCTTGTGAGAGGATTTCAGATCCACAGATGTGAATCACCTTGTTAGAGGATTTACAAAGGCTTTTCTGGGCCTACCCGGTTAAGGGTTTCAGACTTGCCGAAGATGTGAGTAGTCAACAAGTGAATGATCTAGCAAATAGCACAGTCTGCTTGGTTAGATCCATGATAGCTCATTGCTAATGCATTTCAGCATTACTTCAGTCTTCAGTAAATCCACACTCTGTTACAACACACAGACTTGATCTTCACTATTAAGATCGCACATACAAAATCTCATCAACCACCAAAAACCCTAACAACTACCCTTTTTAAAACTCTAGACATGATGTCCTTAAAAAAGGAATCTAATTTCATGTTGGTCCAATAGGATTACATTGCAAGTTCCTAGGTTAAGTGTATCTAGACACGTTTGGTAACACGACATAAAATCACCGTCAAAGTATCGGTGGATGGTAACTGATCACAAAAATATACCAGTTGGTAACTCATCACAGAGTATTACCAGTTTATACAACTTTACTGATTAGCGGTTGGTAATGTAGAGTAATACCGGTTTAATTATTAAATAGATTACCGGTTGACAAAAATGAAGACTGGGAAAATGATAACTACCGCTTTTAGTTCCTTTGCTTCGTTCCACTTGAGATCCTCAAACCGCTTGAGGTCTTCATGCCGCTTGAGATTAGTATATACTTTCTTCAAAACACCGATAGTCTAAAGACTACAACATAATATTGGTTTGAAACAAATACCGGTTGACAATAACTCATACATACAAAAAGTGATCTCAAAGCAAGTGTGTGTCTATCAATGACAGTCACAACATAAACATCAAAAATGCCAACAAGGAGCCATTCTGAGGCCTACCAGTGATGAGATTGATATCACAGATTCAAATGGGTTAGATTGGGATATCGCAACCAACTATAGAGATGATGTGGGCGCACATCGGTGGTACATCACATGGTGGGGTAGGATATACCCTAGAGCCATCTTTTTAGTAGACTTCCCTAGAGGGAACTCCAAACCATGGAGACATGTGGGTGATGAGGAGGATCCTGATACATCCGAGGACCTTGGTGAGGAGGACACAGATGATCAGGATGATGATGCAAGATAGCAGGAGGCTGGTGGTGATGGAGAGGGAGATCAAGATGGTGATGATGAGGAGGATGGAGAGGAGGACGAGGATGAGGATGAGGACAAGGAGGATGAGGGGGATGAGGAGGATGAGGAGGTTGAGGAATATGAGGAGGCTGAGGAATATGAGGAGGCTGAGGAGGATGAGTCTAATGCAGTTCCTCATCAATCCAGGGATGACACCATATCCCTAGATCCATCAAGCATTTTATCGCGAGTGGAGAAGGACCCTATAAGGGGTCCTAATTCTAGTCCCATCGTCCCATGCCCATTGTGTAGAGGCACTATGAGCGTGAAGAGTCTAGAGGGTGCTAGTCACAAGAGGTCCCTTTCCACGACTTTTATTGGCGAGAGGGAGATCTAGGTAAAGTGTTTTTATGATTGTTCAATTTATGCATCTTATTTATTTATTTATTTATTTATATTTCATGATATAGAATGTTATTGATAAAAATCTCCTTTCTATCTCTGCAGTTGGCATGCAGGAGTGGTGCTCCCTTATCCAGAATGTAGTGACAAGTCTCATCATGATTGCACATATTCCTAGCTCCTCGCAGATAGTGCATAGACCACAAGGGATTGCTAGGGAACATGAGGACCTATTCAGCCCCATTCGGGTCAAGATGGAAGTCTGGAGAGAGGGGAGTGTAGGGTGGTATCATGAATGAGTTCTTCCACTAGAATTCACTTCCCCATCTAGACATGTTGGCATAGCTTGTTTGTCAAATGTGCTGACAACTTTTCCTTTTAGCGACTTTGTTTCAACAATAATTTTCTCTTTTTTCTCCTTGTTTCTCCATCATTACCATCCTATTAATCTCAAACAACATTAGGATAACTAAGCTAATTTACTCAATTCATTAAAACACCTAGATTTTTTATTTTTGCATGGCCAACCTAGGGTTTTCATTTTTATGACTATTATAACAACCCTCTTTATGGTTCTACAAAAGTCATATTTACCTTTTTTTCATTTTTGTAGAAATAATGATACTCCATGGCTATATTTTGGTGTGTAATACCATATAAAATTAAAATTCATTTTTCTAGCATGTATCCATGGGATTTGTGAGTATGCCAGATATTATGACCATCTCAGTGTAATAGTGGGATATTATGTAGATTTTGACAACCTTAAACTTATTAAAACCCTCATTTTTCATCAAGACATCTAGATTATCTCTTTTAGTGATCTTCTATAAGCCTTAAGGTATTTTGTCAATGTTATTTCATCATGATTTGATGAGTACTATGGTTCCTAATGGCATGATAAAAATCCCATATGTCTCTCATGGATGAGTATGCTACTAGAAAGTCCTAAGATAAAGGTGATTTCATGAGAAATAGCATTCCAAATGATCTCATGATTCCTAGGAGAGGTTGACAATCTAAGGACTATATATGACTATTTTTATTTTAAATGTGATAATGGAGGTTTCACACATCTAATATTTTGTCATGGACCTTGTATTTTGAACATGATGATGGATTCACTATATATAGATGATAAAAGATATGTATTGCACATAAGTATCTCATAAATATCAAATAGTTTGGAGATGGATGGATCACATGAGTGTGTGTGATTACATAAGTGGATGATTTTATTGATTGGATAAGAAGTGATGTAAATAACTAGGCTAAATGGTGCAAAATTGGTAATAAATAACATAAACAGACAAATGCATAATTGATAAACTTACCCACTGCATTAAATGATCAATCGATAGGCTAACAAACCCTAATATATCACTCAACAATACTTTCAATACTGACAGGTATATAATCAGTTGACAATCTTTTGAAAACTGATAGACTATGATATCAAGAATTCTCACAAAACAACTCAAAAAGAAAACTCTCTTACCACTCATTCTTCAAGGGGTCTGGAAGTAGATTTACGGATATGCTCCCCTTAGGCCTATTGAAAGGCTTAATTCACCGGTGCAGGATTCTCCACACTAGGTGCATGATTCTCCACACTAGGTGAAGGATTAGGTTCTTATGCAGGCTTGTCCTCACTCATCTTCTTCCAAATTTGGTTCATCTCCTCTCTAGTTTCCTCAACATTTACCTTCTACTTGCCTTTCAGATCTACAAAATGATTAACTGGTTTGTTCTTTCTGGTTCCACAAAACTTCACCATGTGTCCCAATTTGTGACAATGATAGTGGGCCATACCAGATGATCTCCAAGGTCATGCATTACCTCTTCTCATTCTCCTTCTCCAGTTCATAGCCACAAGACCATAATTATTGCAGATAGTGAAAATAACATTAGTTACCTTTTCTATTTCAAATGGGCTAAACCGGTTGACATAGGGTTTCTGCCAGTTTATGTTTCCTCGTTTGTTGAAGGTTCTCCTCCAATCACCATTAGGTCTTGGATTCATGTGTGGTGTCAGATTGTTTGCTCCATATCTGCATTCAACTAATCTATGTCCATACATGTTACATGTGTAAAAATGACCTTCAAATCTTCTAGACACATATCTAGCATTAGTATTACAACTTGTGCTCTCATTAGGTCTGCATCAACACATATTAGCAGTATGACCTAGTTTGAGACAGTTAAAGAAAATAGGTTTGAAAACCTTCTTAACGGTAGGATTTTTATGATAGTTCTAGTACTTAATGTAAAGTACAGATGCCAATAGCTAACAAGATGAGAGAGGGGGGGGGAGAATCATACAAACTTATTCTTCCATAAAATCAACAGATTCAACCTCGGTAACTTATACTTCAGCAATATAACAAAAACTGCTAAACATGCAAACTCATAAGCATATAATCATCATAAAACTCATAACACCAGATTTAACGTGGAAACCCAAATAGGGAAAAACCACTGTGGGATTTCGGACCCACTAAGAAATATACTCTTTTAGAGTATGCTCGGTTAAAAGAAAATCCTGTTAAAGATTACAAACACATTGCTAGATGTGACCCGGTTAAGGGATTTCCCTCAGATCTATTAGGATCTTCACTTTGTTAGAAGTGACCTTGTTAAAGGATTTCAATGACTCAACTAGAATGTTACCTTGCTAGAGGGTTTACAAATAAGACTGTTAAGTCCACTCGGTTAAGAGATTTTTTGTCACTTACAAAATAATAGTAATACAGATCTATCTACATCTTCGCATCTAAAATGCTAAAGAAAATTCTTATTTGCTCAAAACAATCTAGTCATAAGACTTATCTTGTCCCTCTGTTGGGCTCTCTACTCTATTATTCAAACAGGTCTTCAAGCTTTTGTGCTCGGTAATCACTATGTAGCATCCTTGTGCATACACTTGCCCACATACATTGTTTATCAATAATTCCTCATTTATAAACAATTGCTAACCACTTAATCTCCTTGATCACATTTCCCATGATCAATCTTAGCCATCAGATCTTCAAACTTGACCAAGTTCAATGTATCCTTTCGATCTGAAAACATTTTACCTTGCCTCAGGTCTTGCAGTCCTTTCTTGGAACTTGCACAAGGTTAATGCGGTTCAATCTGTGCTGTAGATCTTCCTGTCAATTTTCCTTTGCCATAGATCCTTAACAAACTTCATGCACGACATACCAATCATTTATACATCTTCAGCTAATCATTGTCCTTCATTGAATAATGCTTTTATCAATCCAATGCGCACTGTCATAACTCGGTTGCAACTCGGTAAATACTAAACTTTACTCGGTAGACATTCTGCCTTCATTAATCGATATCAATAACCATAGGGTTTACCGACTAGGTTCCTTGCTCGGTGACATAGTATAGTATTAACCTTACAATCAACAACATATGTAGGATATCAAAACAATCTAAACATCATGATCTCATCATTGTCTAACTCGGTAATAGTTTCCCATTGAACAACTTATTTCTCCCCTTATTCATCACATTCTTTCTGTGTCTTTTACCGACATCTTAATTCTCTTCTAATCAATCTTCTCAAGATATGGCAACATCATATTGAATCAGATAATCAATCTCTTGACATCAATGACAAAATAATGTTATAAAGATAGTTATCATCCTTCTTTAGTTATATCAATAATCTTCAACAACCTTCTCAATATCCTTACTGAATATCAACAATCTCCTGATATTGAAATGCCAACAATCTCCCGTTTTGGCATTGATGGCAAAACCAATAATTAAATGGTAATACCAACAAGATATATAAATTGATTTGGATTCAGATTGCTATTAGACTTCTCCTGTTATCCTTGAGCTGTTAAAATATTCTAAAGTCTTCTCCCTTTTTCATTAGGCTTCTAAGTTGTTGTCTGAAGTCTTCTCCAATTTTGCAATCTTCTCCCCTTGTCATTAGTCTTCTGTTATTCATTATTCAGGGCTTTACCATTCAGTCAACCATTTAGTCTTCCAACCATTTAGTCTTCTCCCCCTTTGACAACAATGCCAAAAAGTAAAAGAACTAAATCATAATTTCTTCCTCTATGAAGTGATTTGACTTTCTGTGTATCATCTGTCTCGGTCAGAGTAACTTATCTCTATTCACTTTTTCTTGCACACCTTTAGAAAAACCTTCTAAAGTGCATAAATCAACATCAATCCACAGATAATATTCTATAGATTCATTGAATTGATGCTTTCACTGAACTCGGTTAGTGAGTAGAAGATAGGGGTAGGACCCCTAACTTGCTTCTAAGATACTCAAAAGTGTCCCTTGGCAATGGCTTTGTGAAGATATCTGCTAATTGCTCCTTTGAACTGATATATTCCAGCACAACTTTCTTCTCTTGAACTTCTTCTCTGAGATAATGATACTTTATAGATATATGCTTTGTCTTAGAGTGCATTACTGGATTCTTTGAAATGTGAATGGCACTAGTATTATCACAGAATATAGTTACTGGATCGGTAACTTTCTCATTTATACCTTCCAATAGTTGTTTGATCCATGCTATATTGGTACAATTCAATGATGCAACAACATATTCAACTTCTATTGTTGACTGTGAGATACATCCTTGTTTCTTGCTAAGCCAACTTACAAGTCTTTCTCCTAAAAAGAAAGCTCCACCACTTGTGCTTTTCCTGTCATCAATGTTGCCTGCCCAATTAGAAATAGTATAAACTTTTAAATCAAAACCATTTCTCTTTTCATACACTAAGCCATAATGTTCAGAGCATCTCAAGTATCTGAAAATTCTCTTTATTGTTGTCATATGTGTTTCCTTGGGATCTGCAGAGAATCTTGCTACAATACCTACTGCATGTGCTATATCCAGTCTACTATGCACAACGTATTGCAATTTTCCAATCATAGATCGGTAAAGTGTCTCATCAACAGATGCAGATTTATCATTCTTTGATAATTTATAGTTAGTAGTCATAGGAGTACTTACTAGTTTAGAATCTTCCATTCCAAATTTCTTCAAAATTTCCTTTATGTACTTGGATTGAGTAATGAAAATCTCATCTTTCATTTGCAATATCTGTAAACCTATAAAATACTTTATCTCACCAATTAGTGACATCTCAAATTCTTTGCACATTTCATTTCCAAATTTCTTGCATAAGGAGTCATTACCACAAAATATAATATCATCAACAAATATGGCTGAGATCAGTATTCCATTGTCCTCATCCTTCTTCATGTACATATTGTTATTTTCACTTGTTCTTATAAAACCAATCTTGATCAAATAAGAGTGCAATCTTTCATACCATGCTCTAGGTGCTTGTTTCAGACCATATAAAGCTTTATTCAGTTTGCATACTCAATCTTTACTCTTGTATTCAACAAATCCTTCAGTTTGTTCAATATAAACTTCTTCTTCTAGTATACCATTCAAAAATGCAGATTTAACATCCATTTGATATACCTTGAAATTTTTGAAAGCAGCATATGCCAACAATGTTCTTACTCCCTCAAGTCTAACCACAAGTGCAAAAGTCTTACCATAATCTATTCCTTCTTCTTGAGCATAACCTTTGCAAACTAGTCTTGCTTTGTTGTGAATGACCTCACCTTTCTCATTTAGCTTGTTTTTGAAAATCCACTTAGTACCGATTACATTTTTGTCCTTCGGTCTTGGGATCAGTGTCCATGTGTCATTCTTCTTGATTTGATCAATCTCTTCTATCATAGAATTTACCCAATCTTCACTGTTAAATGCCTCTATAACTATTCTCAGTTCAAATTCAGATATTAGACATGTGTTCTATCTCAGTTTGTTCCTTGTCATCACTGGATCATCCTTATCTCCTATAATCTGACTTGATGCATGATGTCTTCTGACATACTTGGCTAATATAGGCTCGGTAGGTTCTGTATGATCTTCTTCATCACTCGGTAACTAGACATTATCTTCATTTTCTTCAGCAGCATTCTTGGTAGGACTTCTCAGTTGAACATAAATGAATCCTTCATCATTTCTTTCTGCAAATTCATCAATTTTCACATTTGCACTTTCCACTATTTTGTTAGATGATTTGATCAGACATTTAAATGCTTTACTTCTAGAAGAAAAAACAAGAAATGTTCCTTCTTCACTTTTCTGGTCAAACTTTCCATTTCTATCATCTTTGTGAACATAGCATCTACTTCCAAAGATTTTGAAATAACTTACATTAGGTTTCTTGTCATACCAGATCTCATATGGTGTCTTCATAGTTCCTTTCTTCAATTGAACTCGGTTTAGGGTGTAAACTGCAGTGCTAATTGCTTCTCTCCAAAATGTTTGAGGTACCCTCTTTTCTATCATCAGGGTTCTGGCACAATCCACAATTGATCTATTTCTTCTCTTAGCTATCCCATTTTGCTAAGGTGTTCTCGGTGCAGATACTTGCCTCTTTATACCATGATCATTGTAGAATAAGTTAAATTCATCAGAAGTGAATTATCCTCCTCTATCACATCTAAGACATTTCAGTTGTCTTCCTGTTTCATTTTCAACTCTTGCCTTGTACCATTTGAACATTTGAAAAGATTCTGATTTTTCTTTTAAAAACATGACTGACATTATCCTTGAGTAATCATCCACAAATAATATGAAATATTTATCACCATAATAACTTTGAACTTTCATAGGACCACAAAGATCAGTATGTACTAGATCTAAAATTCCTTTAGAAGTGTAGGACTTACTTGTAAAGATTGATCTTGTCATCTTACCCATCTAGCATCCTTGGCACGTAGCATTCTTAGGTTTTTCAAGACTTGGTAGACCTCTCACTCGATGCTTCTTACTTATTTTGATCAGATTATCAAAATTTACATGACAAAACCTTTTATGCCATAGCCAGGCATCATTTATCTTTGCATAAAGACACTTGTTCTAAGTTGAGTCAAGATGAAATGTATTACCTTTTGTTTGTGTCCCGGTAGCAGCTAACTTTCCATGCTTGTCATGAACTTTGACAATTCCTTTCTGAAATTCTATTCGGTATCCTATATTATTTAGCTGTGCTACACTCAACAAATTGTAGTTCAATCCTTCAACCTAGTATACATCATCACATTTAGCATTGTCAAGAAGTGTTATAGATCCTTTACCTTTCATTGGACATGGTGCATCATTACCAAATCTTACATAGCCTCCATTGTAGTCTTCTAATTTAACAAACTTGTGTTTATCACCTGTCATATGATGTGAGCATCCACTATCTATGATCCAAGAATCTTTATTGTTTATGTGAGATATTAGGGCTTTTCCTTCATACCTTTCTTCATCAGATCCATCCTTAATAGCCACATCAACAACTTCCTTAGTATCAGTTTCATCAGATTTGTCATCATTGGATTCCTCATCAGCTACTAGACATGTCTTTCTATCTCTCCTTCTGAAGTCTCGATGGCCTCTGTATTGGTTGTCTTTCTGCCTGTTATCTTGGTATTCTCTCTTTTCACTAGATTCTTTGTCTCAAGTACCTTTAAACTTTTCTTCCAAAGTCCAAAGCTCTGATACCGATTGATAGTCCTGATACTTAATGTAAAGTACATATGCCAATAGCTAACAAGATGAGAGGGGGGGGGTGAATCATAGAAACTTATTCTTTCATAAAATCAACAGATTCAACCTCAGTAACTTATACTTCAGCAATATAACCAAAACTGCTAAACATGCAAACTCATAAGAATATAATCATCATAACACTCATAACACTAGATTTAACATGGAAACCCAAATAGGGAAAAACCACTGTGGGATTTCGGACCCACTAAGAAATATACTCTTCTAGAGTATGCTCGGTTAAAAGCAAATCCTGTTAAAGATTACAAACACATTGCTAGATGTGACCCGGTTAAGGGATTTCCCTCAGATATGTTAGGATCTTCACTTTTTTAGAAGTGACCTTGTTAAAGGATTTCAAACACTCAACTAGAATGTTACCTTACTAGAGGGTTTACAAATAAGACTATTAAGTCCACTCGGTTAAGAGATTTTCTGTCACTTACAAAATAACAATAATACAGATCTATCTGCAACTTCACATCTAAAATGCTAAAGCAGATTCTTATTTGCTCAAAACAATCTAGTCATAATACTTATCTTGTCCCTCTGTTGGGCTCTCTACTCTGTTATTCAAACAGGTCTTCAAGCTTCCGTGCTCAATAAGCACTATGTAGCATCCCTGTGCATACACTTGCCCACATACATTGTTTATCAACAATTCCTCATTTATAAACAATTGCTAACCACTTAATCTCCTTGATCACATTTCCCATGATCAATCTTAGCCATCATATCTTCAAACTTGACCAGGTTCAATGTATCCTTTCGATCTGAAAAAGTTTTACCTTGCCTTGGGACTTGCAGTCCTTTCTTGGAACTTGCACAAGGTTAATGCGGTTCAATCTGCGCTATAGATCTTCCTGTCGATTTTCCTTTGCCATAGATCCTTAATAAACTTCATGCATGACATACCAATCATTTATACATCTTCAACTAATCATTGTCCTTCATTAAATAATGCTTTTATCCATCCAATGCGCACTGTCATAACTCAGTTGCAACCTGGTAAATACTAAACTTTACTCGGTAGACATTCCGCCTTCATTAACTGATATTGATAACCTTAGGGTTTACTGACTAGGTTCCTTAGGGTTTACCGACTAGGTTCCTTGCTCGGTGACACAATATAGTATTAACCTTACAATCAACAACATATGTAGGATATCAAAACAATCTAAACATCATGATCTCATCATTGTCTAACTTGGTAATAGTTGCCCATTGAACAACTTATTTCTCCCCTTATTCATCACATTCTTTCTGTGTCTTTTACTGACATCTTAATTCTCTTCTAATCAATCTTCTCAAGATATGACAACATCATACTGAATTAGATAATCAATCTCTTGACATCAATGACAAAATAATGTTATAAAGATAGTTATCATCCTTCTTCAGTTATATCAATAATCTTCAACAACCTTCTCAATATCCTTACTGAATATCAACAATCTCCTAATATTGAAATGCCAACAATCTTTCTTACTGTAATGCCAACATTTTAGCCTTAGGAGCACTATTACCTCCATGCATGTTGCTCTTTGTACCAAAAGATTCTCCTTTCTCAGATGTATTGAAACCTAGTCCAGATGTGTCACCTTTCATCCTCTGAGATTGGATTTGCTCATCTAGCATAGAAGAACTCTTATTGAACTTTTAAAGCTTTCCATTATCCTCAGTGAGCTCTCTTGTGAGATCTTCATTGTGTTTTGTCAGAGTATATCTTAGGGATGTTGCCATTTCAAGCTCTAACTGCAAAGCTTCCTTCCCTTCTTTTTCTTCAAGCTAATGCTCATGCAAAGTTGCATTCTCTTGTTTGATTTTAGCAATCTCATGATCTCTTTCTTTGATTAGATCTTCAGCCGCCCTTCTATCCTCAAGCTCTTGGCTCATGTGAATGGTTAGGGCTTCAAGCTCTCTCCTTAGATTTAGCTTCTCCCCATTCACCTTTTCAACTTCTTTAGCCAATGCATCAATGTTAGCCTCATCTGAAGAACTATTATCAGATATCTCCAATAGTTTCTCAATCATCTCTCTCCTTTTGACTTGTGAAGCTTTAAATCTAACCCCTAGGGTTTCAAGATCTTCCTTGGTAGCATCAAGCACTCTAGCCATCTCTAAGTAGCTCATATCCCCCATGGTGGCTTTAGGGTTTCCTTCCAAGTGATTAAGCCTTAAGGAAGTTTGGCTCTGATACCAATTGATAGACTTATAAAGCACTGAGAGGGGGGGGGGGGGGGTGAATCAGTGACAATAAAAACAAATCCACTTTAAACACCAACCGGTAAGATAGTTAACCAGCTTGCTAAAAACTATGCATGCAATCCAAAATGATATTAGAGCATCCACAATATGTAAAACATCCACCATAACACAAGTGTTTATACATGGAAAACCCAACTAGGAAAAACCTTAGTGAGATGGGACTCACAAGTTAACTATCGGCAGTAATAGGTAACTGACCAGTTAAGGTGTACAAATTGCTATGCTAGGAGTGAATCTTGTTAAAGATCCCAATGCCCTGTTAGGAGTTGTACCCTATTAAAGGTAGTACCCTGTTAGGAGTAACCTCGGCAGAGGATTTCAAAACCCAAACTAATGGATCACCTTGTTAGAGGATTTGTGCAGAAAGCTTGTTAGAGCTTACCCAGTTAGGGGATTTGACTGTTGTAGTGATTAGAAAACAATAGGTAGGAATGATCTAGTAATAGCACATCTTTCTAGTATAGATCCTCTTTAGCTCATTGAATACTACATCACTGACTTACTTCTACAATTCGCAACAACTCTATCTTCCATCACTTGTCATTATTCAAAATAGTTCAGCTTAATGTCATTATATAGACATTAGATTTCATGTCGGCTCAGGAATCATATCACAATTTCATAGGTGCAGTGTATCTGGATAATCTAACATAACTCATCATAGATTGCCGCAAAATCTATCGGTTAGGGATAACTCATCACACAACCAGTGAATATTGGTTGGAACATCGATACAAGTTAAGATTTAACCACTTCCAACACAAAATAATTGTCCTCCATTTGCTTCTTTGACGATCTCAGCTGAATCTCCAAGTTGGTGTCATGCCATTCCTACATATACTAGTTATCTACATATACTGGTTAGACACCCTCTAAACCGTTTGAACTTCACTATACATATAATACCAGTTTGACATAACTAAGATGAACATTACAATGTGAACATATGTGTGTATACATGTGCCATCAATGACAACACATGAAGTCATCCATTACAATCATCATCAAGCCAACAATATGTTGGCAAGAGACACTATACAAGTCATTTGGTGTTGTCATTGATAGAAACCCAAGTTAGGTATTCCATTCGCAGTGTGTGATCTGATCCTATCGGAAGTGATAATGAAGATTTGGTCAAATCTGGTGAGCTAGAATAGAGCATCCGTCAGAATAGTATTTTGGTTGGTGATGAGATGAAATAATAGCTCTTTTATGTCTATGATTGATAAGTTTTTCTTATGTTTTAAGTTGCATAATGGGACAATGTGAAGGTCATAGGATATATTAGAGTTTTGACTATGTGCATATTGAATGTTAACCGAACCTGTTGAACCTTGTATTATTTTGGCTAAGTATTCTTGTAGCTATGTGAATTACTATGATAATTTCATGTATGGATGTATAGATGTTATGGTTGATAGGAAATGGATACGTATGTGTTTGCGTTTACTAACCTTTAATGCAGGCATAAATAAGTAGTTGCAAAAGCGGTCAAGCTATGTCAGTTGGAGGATCACGCCATGCAAACAGTTAGAGACATTTTGAGGTGGTTGAGAGAATTAAAGATAATAAGGGAGATGGTTTTCGAAAGGAGTGGTTGAAGAATAGAAAGGCAATACCAGATCTATTTATGACTATCTTTAGTAGGGGACAATCTAGTAGAAACCATCATGCTATATTCCTGGTCGTGTAATGATGAAAGCCCCACGATCTTTGTGGTTGACTTCTTACTTGTTGTAATAAATTTTTTCACCTAATCTCATGGGCATGGTCTAGGTAGTTAAGAGTTTGTTATAATTCTCTTATAAATAAAGTTTTGAACCTCTTCGTAGAGGTTAGACAGAGTTTTCAAAGTCAAGAAGTATTTTCCCTGTTTTATGTATTGTAATAGCTTTTGGAGATAATGAATAAAGTTATGTTGTTTTGAGTATATAGAATCATTTAAAATATGGGTATGCTCATCCAAGGGGGCCCACTTGGTGAGTAATTATGTGTAACTGTTAAACTAAGTTTTCTTTTGTTATAGTAGTTCTTCTAGCAATTGACTATTCTTGTAGCCACTGGAACCAGATCCCGTGACTATTCCTGCAGCCAAAGGAGATAGTGTAGTTCCTATTTGCTAGCTTTGAACCTAGATAATAGTTGTTCATTTAAAATCATCTTTTAGTGCTAAGATTTCCTGTAGCCATTTAGTTGATGCATTTTTGCATGTTTATTTCCGTAACTTCATTTGTTGTAGTAGGATAGAATGACTCTTACCGGAACTTAGTGCACAAATAGTGTTAGACCATTTCAATTAATACGTCCCTGAGTTGACAAGTAAATGAACCTCAGTCATAGGAATGATAGCTATTCAAAATTAATGTCCAATCCCTAAGTTAAGGCTTCAAGTATATTTAATATCCTAATTGGCAAGGCAGATAGTTGGCATTTCATTTCAGTTGAATATTTTGTGTTGTGGAGATAGAGGAAGATAGTTAGATGTCTAGAGTATCTTATTCCAAAATATTAGCCTCTAGTGCTGATTGTCATATGAGTTAGAAGATCTAGTGTACAGGTTTTTTGGTTGAACAATGTGGCATGGGAAACTTGTATAGTTAATTGTTGTGTGACATTAATGGAGTAATCTTGGTGATTGTTTTTGTGGTCAAGGATGTTTAGCTAACATCTGGGAAGCGTGTGGACAATTATTTTTGGTCCACATATGCATTGGAGTTTGGATTGAGCTGGTTATGTATGAACATTTCTTTATTTGTATAATGTTCTTGAAGTCGACATGTAGAAGACCTAATTTCATGTTGCGGATGTATAAGATTGATGCATATGATCATTTTGGATATTGGTAGAGGTGTAGAAAGTGGTTTTGATAATTTAAAACAATGAAATGAAGTAGTTGTATAGTGAGCTTAACCAAAAATATAATTTGGCTTTGGTAGATGCTATTCATTAGTTCATTTCTCTCTTGTGATCTTTATAACTATTTGTAAGGCGATGAGCATTCCCAAGGGTTGTAGCCCTTCTTGCTTTGTAATTGAGTAGTGAGCTTTGGCCATTGTGCCTGAATGCATGTGCATTCCTTTGTAATACTTTTAACAGAGTATAATTATCTTGTGGGTCTCATCCCCACTATGGTTTTTCCCTTAACCAAGTTTTCCACTTATAAAATATTGGTATTATGGTGTTGTTGTTAATTGCTTTATGGTTTTGCATCTTTCCTTTGTTCATTTTCATTAAGTGTTTGAAAGAAAAAGTCAATAATGTTAAAAATTGTAGAACATTGATTCAACCCCCCCTCCCTCTCAATGTTCCTTGATTACAACAATTGGTATTAGATCCTGGTCCATTAGAAGAATCCTAACAGCTTGAGGAGGATTTGCTAAGGTGAATCAATGGATTTTGGTAGTCTTCAACATCATCTTATTGTGGCACTTGATGATCTTGATCAATCCCAAGCAGAGGTCTGACAAATGAAAGTGGATATTGAGGATGTTGAGAACTTCATTTAGTCATTGAAAGATCAGTTGAACAAGTCAAGAGAAAAGAGAAAGGAACTTGTTGATATGCTAAAGGAGAAAGAGAGCCAAAGCATTTATGACCAAGCCTTGAAGCAAAAGACAGAAGAGTGTGGGAAACTTGCTAGAGATAATACAACCCTGAAAAATGAGATGAAATCTATACTAATGAAATTGGCCAAGGAGATTGAGGAAAGAAAGAAGAATGAAAGAATCTTAATCAGTCCTTGAAAGAAATATCTGATGAATTTAGAAGACTTGGTTGGGAGATTGACCAACTAGAGCATGATCTGCATGAAACCAAAGAAGAACTTGGAAATCAGGTTCTTCTTCTTAGGTATTATCTTCAAGTTGCAAATGAATACAAGGAGAAGTTCAGAATCAACTCATCCAAGTTTAATGAGATGCTTCGAAGCCAAAAGGATGTTGATGACAAAAGAGGTCTTGGGTTTGAGAAAGGTGAAAGCTCTAGATCTAGTCAAAGAAATCCTAAGTCTCAACCTCAGAAGAACAAAGCTAAAAAGTATTCGGCAAGGCAACCTAATGCTCATGTAAGTTCAATGGTAACTATTTTGTTTGCAATAAATTTAGTCATATGGTTGGTCAATGGAGAAAAAGAATGTATTGGAATGATCCTGTTGGCATATGTGCAGAGTATGTTGACATGATGATATTGTATGTTTTCATTGATGTCAATATGATGAAGAGTGAATCGGTATATTGAAGTAAGCACCTGCAAGAGAACTGGTATATGTGAAAAAGTGAAGCAGTATGGCTGTCCAAGTGAACTGGTATGTTAAAATGTGAACCGATATATGTGACAAAGTGAAGCGGTATGTTTGTCCAAGTGAACCGGTATGATGGAATGTGAACTGGTATATGGAATGTTTTGTATCAAGGTTTCATATGGTATGACTATCGGTTGGTAGTCTTAGCTTCAGGGTTTCCAGTTGAAGTGTTCTATGCCTATGTGATTCAACCGATGACATTGTGTGATGTGTTAGCATTATAGTGAAGAACAAATTGTGTTGCCACATTAGCCTTGTGCGCATGAAGGAGATTGATCCTATCTACCTCAAGAATGTGTGAAGTCTCTGTAAACGGTGGAGAACGCGTGATGGGTTATCAGCCTCCAAGAAGCGGTGAAGAATAAACAATGGAGAATGTCTTGAGATCTGTTCAAGACTGTTGTAATCAATGCAATATGATCAACGGTTAGGATTGAACCGACCGAATTGTTTAACCTAAATGTTTAGGGTTTAGGGTTTATGCTACCGACTTATCTATTTCCTATAAGGTCGATGTTGTTTTTCATGTTGAAGTTGTTGGCAAATGTTGTGTGTGCATCTAAGTGCAAAGATACACGACTCTTACGAGACCAGATATGAGAATAGATACATGCAGAGTGTGAGTGCAAAAGGAAGAAACTGAAGTGGATCTGCATTGGCATTAAGTGTTGTTACCAGATCATTGTAATAGTTGTTGACCTCTAACCACTTCAACAGTTGGAAAATCCCTTAACAGGGTAGCTTTAACCGGCTTGTTCTAAATTCTTTAACAGGGCGACTCAAAATCATTTAGTTCTAAAAAATCCTCTAACAAGGTAACCTTTAAGAGGGTTTAACCCTTAACAGGGTGACTCAAAATCATTTAGTTCTAAAAAATCCTCTAACAAGGTAACCTTTAACAGTGTTTAACCCTTAACAGGGTATTTTAGCCATCCCTTAACTGGGTGATCCCTAGCAGGATCGGTTCCTAATAGAACCTATTGTAAAGTCTTTAACCGGACTAGGCTCCTAATAGAGCGGACTTCAAAAGGGTTCAAAGAACAGCTTGTGGGTATTCATCCCTACCATGGTTTTTCCCAATTGGGTTTCCACGTGAAAAATATGTGTGTTATGTGTGATGCTTTTCATATAATGCTTTGTTATTCTCTATTAAGTGGTAAAACATGTTGAACCTGTAAGTCTTTACATTCTGATTAAAGTATTACTAGTGTATGCACATGGGTGAAGTGGAAATAAGATGTTAGATTGTGTGGAAAGTTGAGTTACCAATTTATGTCTTTCACTATGCTTAACCTGTAGTAATCTGGTTTAGACCTGTGTTATTGCTTGCCAGTCAAAGGGTAGGGTTCTCAGTCTAACTGGTTCAAGAGAAACTATTTTTATCAATACTGATTCACCCCCCCCCCTCTCAGTACCAGTTTGGTACTAACTGGTCATCATTGATTTATCGATTGGTATTAGAGCATCCTCCAGGTCCTCTGTGTTGCAAGCTTAACCGCTTGAGGTAAAGATCTTACTCTAATGATGAAGAGGGAAGGTCCAAAGTTCAACAGAGACAACTTTAAAATATGGAAGGACAGAATGAAGATATACATCAGAAGCATGGGTGCTCAACATTGGAGCTATGTTGAGAATGCTTATGTTATCCCTACCTGTACTCTCACTGATGATCAAAAGAGAGAGATTCAGGAGAATGGGCAAGTCATGGAAGCCCTAATTAGTAGTTTATCTGACATTGAGTTTATTTATGTTCAAGACAAAGACAATCCCAAAGAAGTATGGGATGCCCTTCAGAATATCTATGGCGGTGATGAGCATGTGAAACAAGCTAAGGAAGAAAGCCTTAGGGGAAAGTTTGAAGACATGCGGATGGTTGAAGGAGATACCTTTCAACAATATGGATTAAGAACCAAAACTATTGTTGGAGATATCAAGAGTGCAGGTGGTAAAATGGAAGATTCCACTATTGTTAGAAAAGTTTTGAGATCCTTATTACCCGTCTATGCACTAAGGGTTGTTGCTATTTAGGAGTTGAGGTCTGTAGACAAGACAAAGGTATCCCTGGACTCCATCATTGCAAAGTTAATAGCTTATGAGCTAAATAATTGTGATGGCAGTATTCAGAAGACTGAATTGGCCTTTAGAGCATCCGTTGCACCATCTAGAAAAGGTAAAGAAGCTAGTACCAATGGTGAACCAATACAAAGTAGAGAAATGGATGATGAGGAGATCCTGATGGAATTTGAAGCTCTTCTTGCCAAGAGACTTCCCAAGGGAACTGGTAAATATAGAGGTAAGCTTCCTTTGAAATGCTTTTCTCGTGACTGGATAGGACACATTGTTGTAAAATGCCCTAATGGTGACAACAAGGATAAATCGGAGAGGTTCAAGAAGTTCAAATGAGGAAACCGGAGAAACTATTTTGTATCAGTTGATGAAGGTGTCATTGATGAGGAATCAGAAGATGAAGAAAATTAAGATATTGTGTTTGTAGCAGTCAAGGAAGATGTGTCAGACAAGAAGGCCCTTGTCTCTCGCTTTGATAATTCCAATGAGTGGATTATTGACAGTGGCTATTCTCACCATATGACTGGTGACCGAAGTAAGTTTCTATCCTTGGAAGAGTATGATGGTGGTGTTGTTTGTTTTGGTAATGATGCACCATGTATGGTAAAAGGCAGAGGGTCTATCTCTCTGAATGGAAGAAATAGTGCTGACAATGTGTATTGGGTAGAAGGTCTCAGACACAACCTTTTGAGTGTTGCTCAACTAAATGATAATGGACTCACTTTGGAATTCAGAAATGGAGTGTGCAAAATCAAAGGAAATAATGGTGAACTAATGGCTACCAGTATGCAGACCAAAGGTAACCTATTTCAGCTAAATGCTAATGTCAATACATGTCTCATGGTTAAGTTTGAGGATAGATGGATATGGCATAGGAGACTCTGCCATGTAAACTTTGACAATATTGTGAAGGCCAGTAAGATCAAGGCAGTTAGAGGATTGCCTATGCTAAGTAAACTAGAAAATCCTTTGTGCAGAGAGTGTCAACTGGGGAAAATGTCTTCCTCAACCTTCAAAGGTAAACCTTTCACTGCAAACAATTTACTTGATCTTGTGCATACTGATTTGTGTGGTCCTATGAAAACTAGGAGTGTGCAGGGAGATAGGTATTTTATGATTCTTACTGATGATTGCTCAAGAATGATGTGGGTCACATTCTTGAAGGACAAATCTGAAGCTTTTGGAAAGTTCAAAGCCTTTAGAGCACTTGTAGAAAAAGAAAGTGGTAAAAGGATTAAGTGCTTAAGAACTGATCAAGGAGGAGAATTCACTTCCGGTGAATTCAACAAATATTGTGAAGAGAATGGCATCAAGAGGCAACTATCTACCCCCCGAACTCTAGAGCAGAATGGCCTAGCAGAGAGAAACAACCAGACTGTGGGTGAAGAAGCTAGAACTATGTTGATCCAAGGAAAGGTTGCTCACACATTTTGGAGAGAAGCGGTGAGCACTGCAGTCTACACAATGAACCGAGTACTCATCAAAAAGGGTAAGGACAAAATACCTTATGAGTATTGGACCGGTAAGATACTAGTGGTAAGCTACTTCAGAGTGTTTGGTAGTAGGTGTTATATCAAGAGGAGTGAACATCAGAGCAAGTTTGATGCTAAATGTGATGAGGGAATATTCCTAGGATATTCCACAAAGAGCAAAGCTCTCAAACGTTTCAACAATAGGACTTAGAGAATTATTGAAAGCATCAATATTAGAGTCGATGAAACCTCTGAGAAATCTGAGGAAACCAACAGTGAGCAAGCATGAGATGAACCAGTAGTAACCTTTTGGGAACTGGTTGCAAAATAGCCAAGCACCAGTAACAGTGCTCCTACACCGGTGGATGCTGATGCTGATGATGATGAGGATGAAGAAGAAAAGCAAGAGGAAACAACTAAGATCATTCCTAGGTATGTAAAGATGAATCATGATCCAAAGTAGATCATAGGAGACGAGGATGCAAGAATTCTTACAAGAAGATGCATCAGAGAAAGCTCTTGCATGATCTCTAAATTTAAGCCTAAAACATTCAGAGAGGCACATAAAGATGAAGATTGGATCAAGGCAATGGAAGAGGAACTTGACCAGATAGAAAAGAATGGCACATGGTCTTTGGTACCCAGACCGGAGCATAAAAATGTCATTGGAACCAAATGGGTTTTCAGAAATAAGCTAAATGAAGATGGTTCAGTGGTTAGAAACAAAGCCAGATTGGTGTGTAAAGGGTGTGCCCAAGAAGAAGGAGAAGACTATGGAGAAACCCTTACTCCAGTAGCCAGATTGGAAGGAGTTTGTATGCTTCTTGCATATGCAGCATTCAAGGGATTCAAAGTATATCAAATGGATGTAAAGTCTGCATTCCTAAATGGAATACTAGAAGAGGAGGTGTATATAGAGCAACCAGATGGGTTTTCCCTATCAAAAGACAGTGACATGGTCTGTAGGCTACATAAGGCCTTGTATGGACTAAAGTAGGCACCTAGAGCATGGTATGAACACTTGCACTTCCATCTTGTGAAGACTGGATTTGAGAGAATAAGTGAGGATAGTAATATCTACCTGAAGTTGGAAGGAGATTAGATTCTGATCTGTGAGGTATTTGTTGATGACATAATCTTTGGAGGAGATGACAAGATGAGTCATGATTTTGCAAATGAGATGAAAAAGGAGTTTGAGATGTCACTTATAGGGGAGATTAAGTTCTTCATTGGACTACAAATTCAAAAAATGAAAGATGGAATCTTTATCACTCAATCCAAATATGTCAAAGAGGTGTTAAAGACCTTTGGCATGGAAGACAACAAACCGGTTGGTACACCGATGGTGATCGGTTGTAAGTTATCCAAAGAGGATCACTTAAGGTTGGTAAATGAGAAGGAATACTGATCAATGATTTGTAAATTACACTATATAGTACATAGCAGATCGGACATTGCACATGCAGTGGGCATTGTTGCAAGGTTCCAGAAAAGCCCAAGAGAATCCCACTTGGTAGCAGTCAAGCAGATCCTGAGATATCTGAAGGGAACTGTGGACTATGGATTATGGTATCCATATAGTAATGATTTCAACTTGAAAGTGTTTACAGATGCTGACTGGGCTAGTAATGTGGATGATTGGAAGAGCACAACCGGTGGTGCATTCTTTCTTGGTGAAAGACTAGTCTCATGGATGAGTAAGAAACAGAGCTGTATCTCTCAGTCTACAATAGAAGCAGAGTATGTTGCAGCATTTATGAACTGCACCCAAACAATGTGGATTAAGCATGTAATAAATGGCTTCAAAGTTCCTGTATCTAAACCGGTAAGTATATTTTGTGACAACACAAGTGCGATTAACATCTCCAAGAATCTGGTTTTACATTCTAGAACCAAGCACTTTGAGCTTAAACATCATTTCTTAAGGGAAAAAGCTTCAGAACAAAGAAGTTGTACTAGAACATGTTTCCATTAAGGAGTAGTTAGCAGACATATTCACCAAGCCTCTACCGAAGGCTACCTTTACCTATTTTAGAGGTGAATTAGGGGTGCTGCCCCTTCAAGAGGTGAACTAAAGGTGTGTGCTCCACATCAGTCAGGACTTACATTGATATATTTTTCTCAGGATTGGTGTGTTGAAGGATGCTACTCCTTAGGGGGAGCAGCATAGTAGAACATAGTTGTTTATGCCTTCACTTTGGCATTGTTGTCAAAGGGGGAGAAGATGTGAAGTGGAGAAGATATCTGCAGTATTGGGGGAGAAGATGTGAAGCTCAGAGATATCTTTGTATATTGCCATCAATGCCAAAGGGCGAGATTGTTGGCATATGTCCAAAGTATGTTGACATGATGATATTGTATGTTGTCATTGATGTCAATATGATGAAGAGTGAATCGGTATATTGAAGTAAGCACTTGCAAGAGAACCGGTATATGTGAAAAAGTGAAGCGCTATGGCTGTCCAAGTGAACCGGTATATGTGACAAAGTGAAGTGGTATGTTTGTCCAAGTGAACTAGTATGATGGAATGTGAACCAGTATATGGAATGTTTTGTATCAAGGTTTCATATGGGATGACTACCAGTTGGTATTCTTAGCTTCAAGGTTTCCGGTTGAAGTGTTCTATGCCTATTTGATTCAATCGATGACATTGTGTGATGTGTTAGCATTGTAATGAAGAACAGATTGTGTTTCCACGTTAGCCTTGTGTGTGTGAAGGATCTTGCATGAAGGAGATTGATCCTATCTACCTCAGGAATGTGTGAAGTCTCTGTAAATGGTGGAGAACGCGTGATGGGTTATCAACCTCCAAGAAGCGGTGAAGAATGAACAATGGAGAACATCTTGAGATCTGTTCAAGACTTTTGTAATCAATGCAATATGATCAACGGTTAGGATTGAACCGACCAAATTGCTTAACCTAAAATTTTAGGGTTTAGGGTTTATGCTACCGATCTATCTGTTTCCTATAAGGTCGATGTTGTTTTTCATGTTGAGGTTGTTGGCAAATGTTGTGTGTGCATCTAAGTGCAAAGATATGTGATTCTTGCTAGACCAGATATGAGAATAGATACCTACAGAGTGTGAGTGCAGAAGGAAGAAACTGAAGCGGATCTGCATTGGCATTGAGTGCTATTACCCGATCATTGTAATACCTGTTGACCTCTAACCACTTCAACAGTTGGAAAATCCCTTAATAGGGTAGCTTTAACTGGCTTGCTATAAATCCTTTAATAGGGTGACTCAAAATCATTGAGTTCTAAAAAATCCTCTAACAAGGTAACCTTTAATAGGGTTCAACCCTTAACCGGGTATTTTAGCCATCCCTTAACCAGGTGATCCCTATCAGGATTGGTTCCTAACAGAACCTATTGTAAAGTCTTTAACTGGACTGGGCTCCTAATAGAGTGGACTTCAAAAGGGTTCAAAGAATAGCTTGTGGGTATTCATCCCCACCGTGGTTTTCCCCAGTTGGGTTTCCACATGAAAAATATGTGTGTTATGTGTGATTCTTTTCATATGATTCTTTGTTATTCTCTGTTAAGCGATAAAGTATGTTGAACCCATAAGTCTTTACATTCTGGTTAAAGTATTACTAGTGTATGCACATGGGTGAAGTAGAAATAAAATGTTATATTGTGTATAAAGCTGAGTCACCGATTTATGTCTTTCACTGTGCTTAACCGGTAGTAATCTGGTTTAGACTTGTGTTATTGCTTGCCAGTCAAAGGGTAGGGTTCTCTGTCTAACTGGTTCAAGAGAAACTATTTTTATCAATAATGATTCACCCCCCCCTTCCTCTTAGTACCGGTTTGATACTAACTAGTCATCATTAATTTATCAGATCCATCTTTCTCCGGTCAATGTTTTAAATACAATAGGTATGGTCATAAGTCAAATGAATGCAAGAGTATGATGAATAACTTCCCAAATAGAAGGTATGTCAAATGTTATGCATGTTGTAGGTTTGGACATGTTGCTAATTAGTGTAGATAAAGAGGAAATCAAGGGAATTTCAGGCCTAGACAAGGAAATGTGATATGATACAATTGCAACAAATCTGGTCAAATTGCAAGATTTTGCAGAAGAAAAAGTATGAATAGAAATCATCCAATAGACAAGAATAAGAATGTGTAGTAAGATCAAAAAGGGAAAGCAAAAGTGGAGGGGATAAGAGATCAAATGAAGAAGACATGGGTTGAGAAGAGTGATTCAAATGTAGGGAATGGATCTGTACACAAATTTGTTAAGTGGAAAATTGGATCCTAGTGACTCCCCACCTAGGAGAGAGAAAGGAAGCCACTAGGATGATTTTCACTTGGGAGGAACTTTACATTCAAAAGAGGGGCTTGAACCCACTAAATCTAAATCTAAGGGAAACAAGGATGTGAATTCCAAATGGATTGCAAGGGTTGAAGTATGATTTACCCTCTTTTGTAAATGAGAAAGTTGACTTGTTGACTATGCAGAAAAGAGAGAGGAAATGAGTGAAATGATGAGCTACCAGTTCGAGATCACACTATAATTTCGGATCTCAGCTAATTCGACTGATATGGATCTGCCTTGCCAATTTGGAGAAAATTCATCGGGATCATGGCGGGAATGTACATGGTTTTGCACAAAATCCATGAAACGAAAAGGGTTCTTCTATCTCCACAAATGAAGCCCAAAACCTACAATTACAACTGCGCACTTGCAACCTACACACATAAAAGAGAGGGATAATGGTTGTGGATAGGGGTTTGCCTCCGTCAAACCCTGGTTGAAGAATCAACCTTGAAAGAAAGTAATTGCAAATGCTTGAATGTAAACAATGAAAATGTATACCTTGTAGATCTGCAACTTGCTGATGATGATTGCTTTGCTTCTTGAATGTAACCACAAATGTCGTATGAAATGACATGTAACATGACAAAACCCTAACACACACAAATT
Source organism: Cryptomeria japonica (assembly GCF_030272615.1). Taxonomy (NCBI): domain Eukaryota; kingdom Viridiplantae; phylum Streptophyta; class Pinopsida; order Cupressales; family Cupressaceae; genus Cryptomeria; species Cryptomeria japonica. Next base: position 163,053,133 of record NC_081414.1, read on the forward strand.
CTTGCAAATGAATGTTATAATGTTTCTCCAATGAATGAATGAAGAAGACTTGAATGCTTGAATGCTCGATGATGACCTTGAAATCCCGTATCTTCTCTTTATTCCTATCATCCTCCCTCAAATGAGGGAATTGAATCCCGTTTTATACATGCCTCAAGGATTAATTTTCAACCACCGAAGACCGGCAAAGAGGAATTACAAACCCCGAAGGCAATTTATGCATAGGAGACTGGGCAGACCTGACTTAGGGCCACCCTAAGGGGTGGAAACAGGGGTGACACGCCCCTATCCTACCCTATTTTGGGGCCCAAACAGGGTCTAGAGAAGCCACTGGTATTTGAAGGAGGAAGGGTGAAGGGGTGAGAATGCAACAATAGGTCTTGGTTAGGCAATAAGATGTCGTCACCAAGGTGAGGACCTAAAATGTGGTTAAAATTACAGGGGTCACGATTTTATGACACTACAAAATCTGGTGCTAAAAATTCCTCTGGAATTGAGATAAGGCCTTCGACCTAGGGGGAGTTTTTATGAAAATATTATACACCCCTATAGAAGATGATACCTAAATTTTGAAGGTTGGCAGATGTTGCGATAGGATATTGTAGATAATGTGAGATGATCTCCAAAAGAATCTAAAACATAATGAAGGTCCACAGATGATTCCTTGTGAGTTGTCTATAAAAGCTAAGTATCCATAAGATTAGGGCTAAATGCATTTAATTCACCTTGAGAATTAGTTAAGTAAATGATAAAAATCCATTTTTCCATCCATTCTTCACTTTGCAATGAAGAGGAGAAGAAGAGAGCACTCTGTGAGAAGATTATCTAAGAAGATCAAAGTGTGAAAGAGATTTCTCAAGTGAAAACCTAATCAGGTGTGTTGGTTCCCAAACCAATAGTCTCTGAGTCCTAGAGGAATTTTCACTAACTCATCGACAAACTAGGGGTGAGATTTGGCCAAAAAATGAGATTCAGTCACAAGAACTGAGATCTCCTACACTTTTGGCTCTACAAGACTAGGGCGGGTGAACCTATGCAATATCAAAAAAACTAACAACTTTGCAATACTCAAGACATTACATTTACAACAGATCATCCCAATGAAAATGTACTTATAAGGAAGATGGTTTAACTCATGGTTATGGCTTTAACCTTAGTTTCTAAGCATCTATACACTTCATTGAGGGAGGGCTTCTACACTAATCCTACTCCTAATGCAGAAAACAAAAGAGATTCAAAGAGAATGGATTGATTATGACATTTGGGTGCAAGCCCCATTACCAGTGCCTTCATTAGGGCAGCGGGGTCAAATTATAACATGTTACATTAACCCAAATAGACCTAACTATAACCAATAGGTTCTTAGTATCAATGCATTGCTTTAACATCCCCAAATACAATTCCATTGCAACCATTCTTACATATCCTACATGCACACGACAAGATTTCATCATCCTGTAAAAAGCACTTTAATCTCTTCCTTGAAGAGAAGCAAGAAACAAGATAAACGCTTGATCTTACAGGGACAAAATGAAGGATCATTGGTCATTTATTTCATAAAACAGTGGCATAACATGTTGGAGACAGTTACAATAAGAACATTTAATCTCATATGCATTATGGTTATACTTTATTTGCAATGGCAAAATGACTACAGACTGAAAAAATGAACTCTAGCATACTCCTAATATTCGACTGTACATGGAACATAACCCCTATTTAGAACCAACACCTTCACATTGGCCTTGGATTCCCTTTTATAAGCACAAGGGAGCCAAACAAGCTATAGGGAAGATGGGACACACACATCAAAATTTGATTTCCTGGGACATAGATAGGTCATGATGTGTCTATTCTCTTTCTTTGTATGCAATCCATTAGGAGGTAATTAATGCAAGCAATACAATGGAAGCCTCTAGGAACTCGAACCACAAGCTCAAGGAAAAATCAAGGGTAGCTATCTTGGGCCACACAGAGATCAACCAATCAGTTGATTGGTTGACTTCATTAATTCCATCATCTGCCCTCTTTGATCGATCACTGAGTCTGGATTACTACATTTACTAATCCCCACCTTCCCTACATCCTCTGATACTCTTGGTTGGTGACCCTATGGCATTCTTGAAGCTGTGAAATCCCACTAATAGAAGATCATAAAATCTTATAGATCCCCTCAACCATTTCTCTATCCGATCTCATTAAATGAGAGCTTTATCTTGACACCGTCACTTAAATCCACTATGATTTTATCGTAAAAATTTACTTGCAGCGTTTCGGCGTTGTCATTTTCCTTAGCATCATCTCCTCTTTCAACAAGTGGAATCTATCCAATATGCACACACCATGTCCTCAAAATACTCCCCTCTATCCTCTGGTCAACCTCTGTTAATCCTCCATGTGGACAATTTGACCATCAAGATGTGCTCTGCAAATCACATAACCCTATGATTCCATCATTAGGTCTTTAGCATCATGGGATAATGGGCTCCACCTTCTTGTTTGTCTTTACTTATCCCATGTTTCCCCTAAGATTCAATTTACCCTCATGGGATAAGCCCTTCCTTGTGTTTTTCTTTGTTTCCTTATCTTGTGTCCCATGGGGAAACACCTATTACCTTTGCGGGATAAACCCTTTCTCTATTGCCTTTATATTTCCTTATCCCACGTTACTTGTGTTTCCTTTCTTGCCTTTGATGTCTAAAGACCATGCGGGCTAAGCCCTTTTGTCTTTCCTCTTAACATTTTCTTATCCTGTGGCCCCTTCCTTATCCTCGCGGGGGACGCGTGGGATAAGGATATCCTTTTTATCTGTGTGGGACAAGGCTCTGCTTCATTTTGCTCTCATTGGCTTTTGTTTCTTCTTATCCTGTGACATAACAATCATCCTTGTTTTGCTCATAGACCTTTGTCTCTTCGTTGCCTGAGAATACTTTTCCCTTTTGTGTGATAATCCTTTTTCTTGGCACTTTCTTATCCCACAACCTATTTCTTCTCTCCATGGGAATTTGCGGGATAAGAAATCTTTCTTTCCTTGGCTTGCAACCTTATCCTGCGATCCCTTTTGAGCTAGCAGGAGTCCTTGTGGGATAAGAATATCTATAGTATCCTTTGTTATTTCTTATCCCACATGATCAATCTTCATGATGAAGAGTGCCGCAAGGTAAGCTTCTGCACTTGTTACTTCCCTCGCCATTTCTTATTATCTTGGAAATACCACGGGATAACATTTTCTTTATTCCTTTGAATCATTTCTTATCCCACAGTGCCCTTCCGGTATCATGAAGATACTACAGGATAACCTTCTCCTTCATATCTTTAGACCCTTTCTTATCCTGCAATGCCTTTTCTCTGCTTCAGTTGTACCGCAAGATAACAATGCCTCTTGTGTGGTGTTATTTCCTTATCCCGCGCGACTGGGACCTACTACAAATACATTCGTGGGATAAGTTATGCTCATATATTTACTTTAATCTCCTTTTTCCTGTGCAACTAAGATACCAAGGCCGGTACTTAAGTGAATATTTAGAGCATGTGGGGACATATAATGGGTAAAGTGACCATGCGAGTGGACCTTCCTAGGGGAAATTATGACTAAGCTTTAGTCATCGACTGAAAAGTATAACCTTTGAGCGACATAAATTATAGGTAAATGACCTGATAGAGAGACATAACACACAAGGCCGGTAAGCCTACGATAGAGAACTCTCCTGATCATGAATTAAGGTGAGGAAACCGGTAGATGAAGGTCAAATGCGAAACATAATAGGATCCTAGGAGAACAAAGAAATAACTTAGCGAAATAAAAACCCCCCTTAAACCCTAAACTTTAAGATTTACAAAGGAGATGCATCAAATATGATCTGAGGAAGTTGCAATGGACACATGACATGTCTATAAGGTGTAAAACAATCTCCCAAAGGGATTTTGTATGACAATTCTCTGAGGCAAAAATATGAGCTCACTAACTGAGCTATAAAGGCCTCCTCTGAAAGGCAATTCTTAATACAGTCTGCAAAATTTTGAGCCTGGGTCTTCAAAATTAAACAAAATTTTTGAAGTCCCAAAAAGGTGGTCAAGATATTTTTCCATGAAACCTTTCAATTTTGAAGTTTGAAATTTCTGAAATTGTTGCCTCTAGAACTACAACCCCACTAGTCGTAGATATCATTGAGAGAGCTCAACCAGATTTTAAGAAACACCCATTTATTTCTATGAAAGATGATTCGAAGAGTACATTTTCATTGGTTCCACATGGTATTTTTCACATCAAGGATATTAGGGTTTACACTCACTATAATATTGAGGAATTGGGAATCCCACATTTGTTGAATCTCTACAAGAAGAATTTGATTGATTGGAATTTTAGGCTAAAACCAGAATTCCAAGTGTTGGAGGATAAGGATTTTGTATAGTCATCAAATTTTCAATGTTCGATGAACAAGAATGGGTTCGGTATGTGCTTAGAAGAATGCATGATGAGTTCATGTGGTAAAACAAGCTATTCAAGATTACAAAGAATTCTATTAGAGTTGTTACTGGTTTGTGTTCATCCAGTGAATTGCCCTCATTGAAGTTAGTGAAGAACCAATTTTTTATAGATGCAACCAGATCAAAGTTTGACAAAAAAGCCATGATAATCAATTACATTTTAGAGTATGATGTCATATTTTCCTCAATGGTGATTGGATATAAGATATACTACTCTAGCAGTGAAAATTCAGTATCCAGAACAACAATATATGTAGCTTATGAGATGATTTGGGAGAATAAGAATTATGACCTATGTGAGTTTCTCTGGAGTGAGCTAATGAAGAACTTGACCAAAATCAAGAAAGACAAGAAACATCTGTTCAAGTACAAAACTCTGATCCTATGTCTGTTCTTCTATTTCATGAATGAAGTTCTAGGAGTTGGACAAGTGCAATGGGCTTATGACAGACCTCTGGGAGTGCGAGACAAAGAATTAATATACAATGTACGTGACAATAAGTTTTGAAAAGCCACTCTATGGGGTTATTTCAAAAACATTTAGAGTGAAATGCATGATAGGGAGAGGATCCCTAAGACTATAGTTAAGAAGTATCAAGATACAATATTTTTGATGGTGGATACATACCAATGTCTAATGGAAGTTATTAAACCCAGGACTATATGGATCATGCCCATGGGATATGGAAGTAGATGAGAAAATATTGGAACTATATGCTCAACATTTGTTAAGAAAAACTAGTAGATCCATTGGAAGAAAGATTTGGAACTTATGCTGAGAAGAGCTTGAACCTGCACAAGCAATTCAAGAAGCCAGGAATTTAGAGGAAAGTAAGGGAGAAAGTAGAACTAGCTTATGTAGAGAGAATAGGGATCACTAAGGAGGCATTTCAGGAGGTGAGGAAGAGAAATATTTTACCTACTAAGGAGAAGAAGGCTAAAATAGAAGTCTCTGCTCCAAAGCCTATGTGAAGCCCCACCTCAACTCAGTCTGACATTTCAGTGGTTTTTATATTGAGACTATTATGGATGCTTTATTTTTATGCATTATGGATTTAGAACTTATATGATTTCATGATTTGGATAACATTGATATATGTTGATGATTTATTTATATGCTTTATGATATAGAACACTACATGATTTTTGAATAGGATGAATTTGTGGTGATAAATGTCGTTGTTGAATTTGCAGGACTTTCTATGATAATAGAATTATGATGTATGTTTAACTGTGGATCAACATTATGAGAATTAGGATGAATTGCTTATGTGAAATTGCTTGGATATAAGATGTATTAAATTGTTCAGATGTAAATTGTGCGCAAGTGATGATGTCCCACTTTTCACTAGTTAGGACTACCTTCACAGCACCAGCAGTAGCACAGGTGTTCTTGCGAGACATTGTTAGACTTCATGGTGTCCCCCGCAAGATTATTTCTGATAGGGACTCCCTTTTCACTTCTTCCTTTTGGAAGTCATTACAGGTAGCTATGGGCACTAAGCTCAATTTCAGTACAACCTATAACTCAGAAATGGATGGTCAGACAAAGAGGGTTAATCAGGTGTTAGAGGATATGCTTCACATGTACATCATGGATCATCAGACTAGATGGGAAGAGTACCTTCCCTTAGTGGAGTTTGCCTATAACAATGGACATCACACTTCTTTGGGGATGCCACCCTATCAGGCATTATACGACAAACCTTGCAGGACACCATTAAGTTGGGATCGCATAGAGGGCAGAGTTGCTATTGGTCCTGAGATAGTTTGGGATATGGAATAGCAGGTGGATTTGATTAGGCAGCGTCTTAGAGAGGCTCATGATAGATAGAAGAAATATGCTGATGTGAAGAGGATAGACCATAGCTACTTGGTTGGAGACAGAGTCTTCTTGAGAGTGCGCCCGCATAAGAGTCCAATCCGTTACAGAAAGGGTTCTAAGCTTGCACCTTGCTTTGTAGGACCTTTTGAGATTCTTGAGAGGATAGGCCCAGTTGCCTACCATTTAGCATTGCCACCTAGCCTGTCACGCATCCACGATGTGTTTCATGTATCAGTTTTGAGGAAATATATCTATGATGAGTCTCATATTTTAGATTGGGATGCCTTGTAGGTGGAGTCGGATGGGCATATAGCTTTGGAGCCCATTCGCATTTTGGCACGCTGGACGCTGGCCCTTCGAGGTCAAGAGTTGGACCAGGTTAGGGTCCAGTGGGATTGTTATGATGAGGTTACGGCTTCATGGGAGGACGCATCATGTATGTGATCAGAATACCCCCACCTCTTTGATGAACTCCAGGAGGAAGTTCATGCCTAGAGGGGGAGGGTGTGAGGCCCCACCTCGACTCAGTCTGACATTTCAGTGGTTTTTATATTGAGACTATTATGGATGCTTTATTTTTATGCATTATGGATTTAGAACTTATATAATTTCATGATTTGGATAGCATTGCTATATGTTGATGATTTATTTATATGCTTTATGATATAGAACACTACATGATTTTTGAATAGGATGAATTTGCGGTGATAAATGTCGTTGTTGAATTTGCAGGACTTTCTATGATAATAGAATTATGATGTATGTTTAAGTGTGGATCAACATTATGAGAATTAGGATGAATTGCTTATGTGAAATTGCTTGGATATAAGATGTATTAAATTATTTAGATGTAAATTGTATGCAAGTGATGATGTGTATTATTATTCTTGTGATTTATATTATATGTGGTTATTGAAAGTTACTAATGTGTAAATTGAGATGCGCAGGAAGTTATCCATGTGACCATGGAAATATTACAAAGAACCAAACCTAGACCTATGTATGTTCGTAAAGCCAGGGTTTGTCTATTTAGAGAGACAACACCCCATTTATGTTGTATTTTATTTGTAACAGTAAATGATGCATGTGTGTTGAGTGTTATTTAATTGATTTATGTACAATCCACTAGAGACGATTTCACATATAAATTTGTAAAAGTATTTTCTTTGTGTCACTTGACACATGTGTGGATTTATGTTTGAATTTTTAAATTTGTCTCTTGGTGGGAATTGTTAACTATAGCTTTTTCAATTAATGTAATGAGATTCCATAAATGCCTTGGGTAAAGAATCTTTGGGATGGTCAACATAGGTTTGACCCAAAAATAAACTTCAGAGGGGTTAAAAAAGGGTTAAATGGACACCTAGGGGTAGTTTAATAGGGTTTCCTATAGGGGTAATTTAAGGCAAGTTTCTACTCCCATGTGACCTTTTAGACACCCTAAAAATTGACTTTTCTAAGTTGTGCGAAAATTGAAATTAGAAGATTTGAACCTAGTTGTAAACCTTCCTTTTCGAATGAGAGTTCCCTTTCCCATTCTACCTTACCTTCCTCTTTAGTTTTTAGAAACTTGTGAGAACTCTCACAATGGGCTTCTTAAGCAAGAATTAGAAAATTTGTGGGTAATCACCCACTCTCCATTTTTGGAGACAAGAGAATTTTGAAAAGAATAAGCTAGATTGTTGAATAGGGAATTTTGCTAAGGGTAGAAAGAGAAGAACCGTGGAATTGGGCTGCTCATCCTCAACAAAACTAACCTACCTTTGGGCAGATTAAGCTTGGTTGCATTCTTCTTATAATGGATTTCTTATTGCATGTATTTGAAAGTAATGTTGGTGTAAAAGATTTGTTTCCGTGCATGTTCTTTTGGAAATTTTAATTGGTATTTTGTGTTATATATTGTATGTGTTTTTGGGAGTCATCAAGACCTCTTACTCTTGGGAGAGAGGAGGATCTTGTGGGTGGTAGAAGTGACAGCCCTCGAGTGAGAGACTCTCATTATGAGAGCGATCACAAGGGATTTTGTGTGACCCTTGCTGCATGGCTTGTTTATGCAATGGGGGTCATAAGGAGGGAAATAAGGCCTGAATGCCTTGGGGGGCATAAGGAATAAGGGGTTGCTATACTTGATGTATTTGGTTTGCCATGAGGTGGCTACATGTTTTTCCATACTTGCAGTTCTCCTTAGGGTACTTGGTCCACTACCACCCTTAAAAAGGTCATCACCAATGTGTGGTGTAGTGTAGCCCAAGTTTGGGAGTGTGTTTTGAGTTTGTGTGTATTCTATCTTCTGTGTTTGCATGTTTGTTACCTGTCTAGGGTTTGGTTCTCCGAGCTTGGGGTGGCTACCAGTTAGCCTAGGCTAGGAGGTGAGCTCTCCATGGTCATAGCTTTGATTTATTTGCAGGAAAATTGCTTGGAAAGAAAAGAAAAGGAACAAGCTAGAAGTTGCTGGGTTTTGCTCTAGATTTGCAAAAAAGAATAAGAAAAGAGATGTTGTTTTCAGTTGCATAATTGTACATAAGGGTTGCATGTTGTATTTATTTTGAAAGGAATGTATTTATTTATTTTAAAGGTCCTCATTTATTGGATAGGAGAGTCCCATTGTATAGTGACAATAAGTTCCTTGAATTACGTTTTAAAGAGTTGTAATATTTTAATATACTTATTCGCAGAAAAGAAATATGTATTTTCTAGTTTTAGCTTTCTATGGTTCTAAAAAAAAAACCAATATCGGTGTGTATAGGATGTTTTGAAAAGAAAGAGATTGATTTTAATTTCTTTATGCTTATGAAATAGAATAGGTAAAATAAGGAAATAGTTTAGCATGCATGTTATCTTGCAAATGAAAATTCAGTTTATTTTCTAGGTGTGTATCTCTAAAGATAAGTTTAATTGAAAACTAGATAAATTAAGTTGCAGAAATTAAATTCACATAATTAATTACAGAGATTTAATTCAGAAACTAGATGGTCTATCTATTTTAAATAATTGTATTTGTATATAGTTGCTGTTAAAATTATTAAACTCTGTTATTTTGCAGAATATAAAATCTAAAGTTAACCAAATTTACTGACATAAATAGTTCTTAGAATTGTTGTTTTAAGTATATCAAATTCTGGTATTTACCTTATTGTTTTTCAGTAGGTGAATAAAAAAATATATATATATTTATACATTGTGTAAATCAGATTATTGTTAATCAATTATTTTTTTTAGATTTCAAAAAAAATAAAATAATGTGTTTACTATAGTTTTTGCATGACAGAATTTATCTCGATTTTAACAAGCATTTATATAAATTCATATACATGTGCATATATATATATATATATAATTTAAACAAATTTTTTTTTATTAAAAACGAAACTTAAAAAAAATAAAAAAAATTTACTTTTTTTTTGGGAGCTCGCCCTCCCACCCCCCCGACACAGTGGGCGGTGACCCCCCAGCGGCCGCTGCAACCCACAGTGGGGAAGGCTTTGGCCCCCCTCTGTGGGCGGCACCCCACAGCAACGATGCTGCCGGCTGAGGGCCGCGTCCCATAGCGGCGGCCAAGGCCATCCACTGTGGGTTGTGACCCGTAGGACCGATAGTAGCCGCCCTGTGAGGAGCCCCCACCATGAATGTCGTCGCCTCCCCTTTCCTCTATGCGAGTAGTATATGGCCGTTGCTCCCATGTCCACCCTGCAAAAACAATGAGCATAAAAAATATATATATAAAACCCTAGCTCAGTTAGAGCTAGGGTAAAAGGATAATAAAGAAATAGAGAAAAAAAAAAGTATAAAGAGGTTTATTTTATAATGTATTTTAAATTTAGGGTTTGCATGGGGATTTTTCTAAAGAAGTGGAAATTAATATAATATTTAAATATATATATATATATATGTATATATATATATGTATATATACATATATATATATTTATATAGATGTATATATATATATATATTTATATATATGTATATATATACTTATATATATGTATATATATACTTATATATATATACCAATACATATTGAGTTTGAAAGTATAAGAGAATAAGACAATTTTGGATTAAATATTTTAATATGTGGTTATAAATTATATTTGTTTTTTTAATAAACACATGGGGTTATTTTTAAGTTATGAAATTGTTTTGTTTGAAATTTAATAGAACTTTATATTAAGTTGGGTAAGGTTAATTTGGCTATTGGGAAATATTTACGCTTTATAGGAAAATAATTATTACCAATTTAATTGAACCTTAGTCAATTTAGTTTAATCTTATTTTAATTAATGTTGAATAAATTATAGACTTTTATGATCTAAGAGTTTGGACTAAATTAATTAGTTTCCTAGGGAAAAATACAAGTATTGGTTATTGGAGATTAATTTTATCTTCATCTACTATTTTAATGAGTTTGATTTAATTAATCTATTGACTTAGTTTGATGAGAAAATAAATTAAATCGTTTAGTATTCCGCAAATAAATTTTAAATTAATTTCGTTACTTGATTTAATATTAGAGTTAGCTTGAATATAGTTTTGACAAAACATGTTAGTGCATGTCATGTTAGCGAACTTTTTGTTATATAGTTGTTATTTTAAAAAAATTAAAATTTATCCCGTTCTTGCCCTAAATTTTGGGCATGACAGCCTAGACAATCAAGGAGCTTTGCACCATCCTTCGATCCTCAAAAACCTGCAAGCACAATAAAATATCTAGTCAAGCCATCCAACAAGGGTGAGAAGAGGAAGAAAGTGAGATTTGTGACCATAAAGGATGATGGGGAGACTAAGTCCAATGAAGAGGTGAAGAAAATGAAGACTAAGGGCATCGAAGCCACAAAAGTCTCTAAGGGAAAGCCCTCCGGTGGTGAGAAGCCCAACAAGAAGGCAAAAACTGAATCTGAGCAATTTGGGATGATAGTTAAAGAAGTGGAAGAAGCATTAACAACACAAGGTAATCTAAACCATCTTTCTGATTTTTATGACAAGTTTGATGATGATGGGAAAAGAACTCTAGAGGAAGCTACAATTAAGTATTTGAACATCTATAGTAGGGCACTTATAGAAATACTGTCATAGATTCTAAAAGTTTTAAGTGATATTTTGGAAATGAGAAGACAAATTACTAAAGCTGAAGATGAAAGGCTGAAAGAATATGTAATAGTTAGCATATATCCATTGATAGCAGTAGAGGAAATAAAAATAATACTCAAGGAAGTTGATCAACATTTTAGAAGTAAAACGAGGATAAATAAGATTATGATTGGGCAAGTAGATGAAGTGATAAAGGACACTGAGGCAATCCTGAAGCCAATTTTGGAAAGGAATCGGTATGATGTTGTCTCATCTACTCCTGCATCACAAAAAGAGTAGCCCAAAGATAATCAATCTAATGAAAGTGTTCCCTCTATTTTGGTAAAGGAAGATGTGGTTAGAGATAAGCAAGGAGATGAGTTGGATAAAGGTGAAGAGGAGACATTAAATTATAATAAGGATGGAGATACACAGAATCCTCTGAATCAGCCCATGGATACAATGCCCTATGTTGAGACTCAAGCTCTAGTTGTTGATGATGTAGGAGTTAAAGAAGTCAAGAAAAAAAAATATAGAAGATAAAAGGGATGCAACCAGAGACACTGCATATGATGTGAACAATTTTCTTGAAAAGGAAAAACAAATTTTTGATGATTTGGCAGTGTCCCAAGGGCCAATTAACTTGGATTCTCTCTCTCCAATCCAGAAGCTAAAGCTAACATCACTTGCACAGGCTAAGGCAAGAGAAGAGATCTTAAAGTCTCACATAGAGGATAGTGAGCTTGTAAGTCTTGCATCTGGTATCTTGGAGAAAATAATGCCCACATTTCAAAAGGACACATCTAATTCTCCATCTGGCCAGTTGAAAAGTTTGATTAATTTGGTGAGTACTCATTTTGAGTCGTTGGAAAAATCTGCTAAGGTAAAGGTCTACAATGAATTTAATTCCAAGAGGCTTTGGACATTGAAGAGAATGATTGGAGGTTGTGGAATTGTGTTAGATACTTGTATTAAGAGCATTCAAGATGCATTATCTGAGGGTGGTAAAATTTACAAAACATGTCTATCATTGTCAAAGTTCACTGAGGATACTGAGAAGAAGTCCAAGGAGCATGAAATGAAATTAGCCAGAATATCCCAGTCTCTTGATCATTTGTTAGTTTTTGTGAGAAGTCAAGAAGATCAAGTAATATCCTTACTTGACAAAATCAAGAGTTTTAGTCATGACAAGGAAAGGATTATTGGCAGAGTTGGTGAACTTCAGAGTCATATCACTCCCAAATTAGACACATTGCCCAGTTCCTTGAAGGATGCTCAGGTCGCCAGTGAACCCTTAGATCTTAAATCAGCATAGATGCAAGCATACTTATTCAACAATCTTATATTAGTTCTTGAATGCCTCAAGAAGGGATGGGATAGTCATTTGGGCTCATTGAAAAACAAATTTGTAGATATCTTCAAGTTTTTGTAAAGCAATAAGGATTGTGTATATATGTTTCTGTATATAGAGTTTTGTGTAAATTTTTGGCATCCAGATCCCTACCTTTGCCATTAATGTCAAAGGAGTGTAGAGTAGTGAAAAATGTTGTATTCATCTTAGGGGTGTTGGGAAGAGACATTGTACTAGTAGAGATTAGTGCATGAGGAGTATGTCGATGTTGTCATTGATGGAAACTCAAATCAAATATCACATTCGGTATATGCAAAATTGTTCTACCGAAAGTTTGATATTCATTTTGCTTAAGTATGGAAGGTGAAATACAATATGTGACAGAGTATGAGTACATTGAGCAGATCTCAATTTTGGTTGCATAGTTTTATTTGTGGTGGAAGAGGTAGTTGATTGGATGCTTGTGACATCTTAATTCACAATCATAGTCTTCGATATTGATTGTTGTGCAAGATAGAAGATCCGATATCAGGTAATTCAAGAAGAACAAAATTATTTTGGTGTAGCATGTGGTGCAGAAGCTTTGGGATGATTTCAGTGATTGGTTTTGACTTCAAGGTGGTCAAGCCAACATGTGTGAGGCTTATTATAAAATTTTTTAGGTATGCATATGGAATTTTAATTGGATTGAGCCAACTTCTTGTTACACATTTCATGTTGTGTGTTGTGTGGTTTTTGGGCCGACATGGAATTGATTTTATTTGTTGGTGCAGATATATAAGACCAATTTGTATGAGCATTTTGAGATAGAGATGTGAGTGTGCAAAGACTATATGAGCGTTGGTGCACAGTTTCACGTGCGCTATCTTTGATTTAGTGCTCTGGTGTATGATAGAGTAACAAAGAAAAGCAGTGAGACAGAACAATGAAGACAATCACTCTGTGCTTAATCGGAATCGTATTTTGGCATTTGTAGATGCTACTTATCAGTTCAAGCATTCTTGTTATCATTGTAAATCATTTGTAGGATAATGAGTCATCTGGGTTGCAACCCTCTTTTGTAATTGAGTAGTGAGCTCTAGGAAGTTTGCCTGAATGCATGTACATTCCCCTCTTGTAATATTATCATACTCCTGATCACAGGTATTATAATATTGTGGGTCTCAATCCCACTGTGGTTTTTCCCTTTCTGGGTTTCCACGTAAAAATCCTGGTGTTGTGGTTTTGTGCTTGTTTGCATTTAGTTTCTGCTCTTTACTTTTATTCATTTGCATCTGGTAGTTTAATAATCACATTAAGAAAGTTATTAATTAAATAACATTGATTTAGCCCCCCCCCCTCTCTCAGTGTTCATTGATTCCAACAAGGGGGAGCTCCAAAATTTTGGAATGTTGGATTTTTTAATTTTGCAGTGTATATATATATATATATATATGTTGGTACCGATTCTGACACTTAGTCTTTTTTCACTAAGTGTTGCCATCAATGCCAAAGGGGGAGATTTTTGGCAAGAGACATTGTATAGGTCATCCACTGTTGTCATTGATGGAAAACCAAGTCAGGTATTCCATCCGCAGTGTGTGATCTGATCCTACCAGAAGTTAGAATGAAGATTTGGTTAGCTCTGATGAGTTGGAATAGAGAATCCAACATAATATAGTATTTTGGTTGGCATTTCATTTCAGTCAAATATTTTGTGTTGTAGACCTAGAGGAAGATAGTTAGATGTCAGGAGTATCTTATTCCAAAATATTAGCCTCCGATGATGATTGTCATATGAGTTAGAAGATCTGGTGTATAGGTTTTTGGGTTGAACAGTGTGGTATGGGAAACTTGTATAGTTGATTGTTGTGTGGAATTAATAGAGTAATCTTAGTGATTGTTTTTGTGGTCAAGAATGTTTATCCTACATTTGGGAAGTGTGTGGACAATTCTTTTTGGTTTGCATATGCATTGGAGTTCAGATTGAGCTGACTATGTATGCATGTTTCATTATTTATATAATGTTCTTGAATCCGACATGTAGAAGACCTAATTTCATGTTGCAGATATATAAGATTGATGGATGTGATCATTTTGGATATTGTTAGAGGTGTGGAAAGTGGTTTTGATCGAGTGTGCACAGTTTCATGTGCACAAGTGAAGGATTTATGCTTTGGAATAATGCAGAACGATGGAACAGAGCAATATAAGTTGAAGTGTGTCCAATATGTATAATGAGCTTAACTGGAACTATAATTTGGCATTGGTAGATGCTATTCATTAGTTCATTTCTCTCTTGTGATATTTTTAATTATCTATAATGTAGTGAGACTTCCCAAGGGTTGTAGCCCTTCTTACTTTGCAATTGAGCAGTAAGCTCTGGGCAGTGTGCTCGAATGCATTTACATTCCCTATCAATACTTTTAACAGAGTATAATTATCTTGTGGGTCTCATCCCCACTATTGTTTTTCCCTTAACCGAGTTTTCCATGTATAAAATCTTGGTATCATCTTTCCTTTGGTCATTTGCATTAAGTGATCGAAAGAACAAGTCAATAATGTTAAAAATTGCAGAACACTGATTCACCCACCCTCTCAGTGTTCCTTGATTCCAACAATGTAATGTATGCATACTTTTAATTCAATTCTATAATTAAAAATGAACTTATATTTATAATTTTAACTATAAATTATGAAATGTTATAAATTCATATGAAAATACATGTATGTGATCATGAAACAAATTATTTAGTAGCTTATTATTCATCACAATATTGTTTGATGATCCACATCTAAGATGATAATAAGTACACTCATTGGAGGTGGCAATTTATGAACCCTCCACTTCATTGTCTCATCCTACGCATGGATTCTAATAGCTAAAGAATAGGAGAGACTTAGGAACATTAGAACTAAATGGTTAAGCTACTAGATCATCTACTGAAGAAGGCAGTTTGTATATCTATGTGTCATGCTCGATAAGTGTGTTTATGAGGCTTATAACTACATGAAGACTTTGCACCTCCATAGCCTCCTTAATGACTAATGGAATCATTGCATGGTGAATAACATTTTGTGATAGTGGTCTTTGTTGACAATTTGGTATTCAATGAGCGCCTAGTCTATCTTGGATAGGGCCTCCACCTCTACCCTAAAACTCCCTCATATCAAAATAATTGATAATTTCATGAAGAGAAAACTCATAGTAAAGTCTTGCAAGAAAATAGAATGGTACCTAATGGTTATTACATGGAGGTTGGTCAAATACCATCCACCGCCTATCTCAAATTTTTATTTTTTTTATCTCAATATGATTGCACCAATGTATTAAAAATATCCTTGAAGTCACAACAAGTGGTCCATTGGTTCTAGGATCCATAAAAAGAGCACGCAATTGTTCTTTTATTGTAATGTCTTTATTTATATAACTTCATCATAGGATAATTTTGTTGCATAAAATTTATGACATGAATATTTGTAACTTTGCAATTGATTTATTGACTTGTCACTACATGTCAACATTGATCATCATTGCTTCCAATCATGAAGCAAGAAAGCTATGGTGTGGGTTTGAAGTTGAAATCTAAAATTTTGAAACTAATTCTATTGTTTGAAACTTATTTTGTACCAAATACCTTGCTAAAAGCTCTTGGATTTGTCCATGATTTATTGGAAGTGTTGGAGGAGGTTCGTGTATTGTAGGCTTGTCTTCAATATGTTCATCATCCAAATTTGGCTATGGATTAGGGTTTATAGGTATGCTATAAAGAATTTAAAAAGTCATAAAACAATAATCCATTTTTCAAATCAAAACCAAATTTGATTATCACACACTAAAATTTGACACGTACCTCTTCTACGATGTGGTATTGTGAAGATCCTAATTAATTTTGTAAAGTAGAATCATATTTCAAAGAATAAAAGATAGAGAGGGCTAATTGTGGTCGAGGCCAAATATGCAGAGCTGAATTTTTTTATATTTCTCTACATAATATGCTCATGTTATGTTGAGCTAAAAAAAATGTACTTTTTTTTTTGTGTTCAACCTAACACAAGCTTGTTTTTTGAAAACTAAAACACGATCACATTTTCAAAACCACAAAACTTGATTGTGCTTAGTGAAAAAAAAAATTGGCCACTTTTTTGTACGCTAATGTGGTGCAAACTCATATCAACTATTCATTTTACATTACAAAAAAGACAGACCAAATGGAGTGTCAAATTCTATAGATATCAAGGAGTTACATCTTTATGACTAATTTAGCTAGGTCATAACATATAAAAAAAATTGGAATATTATATTATATTATAACCAATTTGATGAGGAGCATTTAGAATCACAAAAAAAAGAAGTTATTTTCATGTTCAATTTTTATATTTTTGGTGTAGGTTGGGCTTCAAGAACATCTTGTGGAATCTTACAAGCTTGGATAAGTAGTTTCCTTATCTATATTAGATTACCATTGAGGCTAGCTCTGGCCTAGCCAACTTTCCAAGCTTGACTTAACAAAATAAAAAAATTAAGTTTCCAATCATCCAGTCAAAGGCATCAATTCGACTGACTCCTTTTGTTTGGACCAAAACAACAACTATTAGTGGTGGCGTCCCAATAAGAATAAGAATTAGGGCCTTAATAAAATAAAATAATTTGATAATTTAAAAAGAGATGTAGTTGTGCACCTAACCTACAAATTTTGGAAACTTATTTATAATTAATATTTTTGTTATAATTGTCAATTAATCCAAAAAAAAATTAGTAAAAAAATAATTAAAATAGATACCCCCACACAACTTAAAACTAGTTGGAACACGTGTTATGATAGTTCAAGGAGAACACTTTAATCTAAGGTATATTATATTTGAACCACTGAATATAATCATGTAATAGTGTTGTAAGAGAAATTATTACTCTAGTCTAAAGTATTCGAGTTTCCTAAATGACCCCCCTAGTTTGAGAGGTCAAAATTCCCATTTACAAGTTATCTTCCATATATAAAGGTTCATTGAATAGATGCATTGAACTAGTTTGAACATGGATTGAATCATGGTCTTAAGCCTATAGATTTGAGAAACCATTTGTGATTTATAGATTACTTATTCCTTACAAATATAAAACTTATGATAAAATAGACATTTTTAAAAATTCAAATAAGTACATAGTATTAGATTTGTTCTAAATAAAATTGACTTAATAATATATCTATATTCTTACTATCATTACAATTTTCTTAAAATAATACAATTTTAATAATATTATTCAATTATTTTTAAAAAATACTCATAATATATAGATATATTATAACTCCATTTAAATGTTTTTTTATTTTAAAACATTTTCCCTTGCCCTATTATTTAAAACATTCTTTGTGTCCAAGGAAAGCAAAATAGATAACTTTGTTACAATACAATACACTCGAGGTAAGATAGTTTGCAAATAATAATATAGTTTTAGATAAGATATTAGCTATAGGCATATCCTAAAAGAAAAAAATATAAAAAAGTATAATAAGTAGAAGAAAATGCTTAAATTAATGCAATGCGAGGAGAAAGGGGCGAATCTGAATTTTATATAATATTTTAAGCTTGGCCCTAACGGATTACATGCTAAACGAATAGTGTAACAACATATTTAATATTTAAGTGCTTTATTAATTGCACCACTTAGTCAAATTAATGTCATGAAGTATTCAAACCACGTGAAATGACAGAATTCAAACCACGTTAAGTGGACGAAGAATATCAGGAGGGATAGTACTAGGAAACTAAATTATATTGCTTAAATATATGTTGTTTCATTATTACTAATATTTAGGTTATTTTTATTAATATTTAGGTGATTTTTATTATAACTATATCAAAGAAGCCAATTTTGTTTACATTTACAAATAGTCTTTCTATTAATTTATGTTTTGTTCGAATTGGAACATGGATTAAATATGATTTTCTATGGTAGAGTAAGTATGAGAGGTCAACACTTATTTCTAATTTAGTTGATATTATAACAAATCAAAATTTATTGTCACGCTTAACAACCTAGGCACCCAACCATTGTCACCCTTAGCAACCTAGAGACCCACAAAGGGTGCTCCCATTCTAAAGTTGTCACAACCTCTTTTCTAACTTTAATATTCTAATAACCAAAGTGATTTTATATCTAGTTTAATAAAATCATATATAATGTAATTATGAATTATTTATTTTATTTTCATGCATTCAAATTTTTTATTTATGAAAACTTTAGTTACAACTAGAAGTGTGAGAATCTTCTTTTAATAGTTTCAGTTACAATTTGTGTAATGATGTTAGAGGCTAATTTTAGCCAAGCTAGGTTAAGTGGACTAGGGATTTTAAGCAGCAAGTCATTTTTTTCATTAGATGTCTCTTCGCTTCTAATAGAGAATTGATGACATTCAAAGGAAAAAAGGCATAAGAGATTAGAGAGGCATAGAGTGTAGAGGAGGAGGGAAAAATGGAGCCGAGTTGAAAAGGAATGAAGTCACTATTTCATGAGCAAGATATTTTAAACGATTGTGTATTTATGTGTATTTTGTGAATTAAGTTAAATTTAATAATATGGAGGTCCTTACATATGGCATCAGAGCTTTGGGCTCCACACTAGGGCTTTGAGTTCACTATGCTAAGTTGTGACACTTGATCACATAACCCTCCAATTAAACAATGTTTGGTGCTTGTGCATGTAAGTACTTATAGATTGAATCAGTAGTTGAATCAATATAGATCAACTTGAGTAGTGAGGAAGAGAGCCCCCTAGATGTTACACTTGACAAGAAATAGAAGATGTCCCTTGATGTAGAGTTTTTAGAAGTGAAATTAATCTCTATCAGGGAAATACCTATTGTGTATATGTTCATCTTAGGACTTTATGCATATATGTGTACAATGTGTGTCTTCTTGGTTGCCTTGCTTTATTTTAAGTCATAAAAGTTAGATAGAACCTTGAAGTTCTAGGTCATACTTGTACACTCTATTGATTGGTGTGATTGTGTAATTTTTTCTTAAAATCAATAGATTTTAATTAAGACATATGAACTATATTGTGTGAGTGATGCATTTGAAGTAAAAGGTGATGGTTAATTCTTGCAATGTAATATTGTCATAATGAAATAAGGCAATAAGTGTCTACAAATTGAGCTGTAATTCTTGATTAAGGATGATTGATGGTTATCATTGCATAGTATTGAAGTCCTCAAGACTTATATCATGATATGCTTGGGCATGTTCTCTAATGCACCTTGGATGCAAGATGTCATGGAGATTTTTTACTCCCTCAATGTGACTAACATTAGTCACTTAGTTAATGTGAAACTACTTTCCAAGTTGATAATTCTTTTTAGTTTTTTATGTATTTTCGAATCGTTGTAAGGGATAGCTTTGAAATTAAAAAATTTCTTGTGATAAACTAGTCACCAAAGCTTTTACATTCACCTATTTTGTGTTGGAAAAATGGTGTCTCAACCTTGCATTTACATTAGGTTACTATTTATTGTAAGTTTTCATTTGAGCATGAAATGGTGCGAAATTCTCCCTGAAGCTTTTGGTTGGCTAGACAAGCATTTTGGTAAAGTTACATTGCAAGATCACAACTAGTTTTGAAGATATTAAATTTTCCGTTTTGGAGGGGTTCAATGAAAGGTTTAAATTTGATTTTGAGGACTTTAGAGGCACCAAAATACCCTGAAAAGTGGGTGTAAATGCCGTAATGATTTACGAGGAAATAGAGCACTTCGTGAGCTTTCTGACGCTTCAAATGGTTCATTAATAGAACATACGGTTCTCAAGTTATGGCCTCCCAAAGTTTGTACTCTTGAAATAGGAAATATAAAATACATCAGACACATAAATGAGTTGTAAAAAGGGAGGGACACACCATAGGGAATCTATAAGGGAGATAAGGTTAGCTACACCTTATTGGGTAGTTTTAGCCCATGGTTTTGTAATATCGTTTGACGGTTTGTTGTATTGTATCTCCTATATATGAAGTGCATGAGATAGAGGTTGTGTGTAAGAGTCTTATGGCTATTGAATTACCTTTAAATCTCTTATTAGTGGTACTACTGCGAAGAGATTTCTCTACAAGTATATTGTAATTTATTTTGATTGCTGAATGATATATAGGGGAGCTTTTGGAGTGTGGGATTTTTCTCTCGAAAGGGTTTTCCCCATGTAAATCACTGTGTTATGGTTTGAATGGTATTATATCTATTTCTATTTTTTGTAACTGTTGTGATGATCTGTAAAAGTTTTAGCATTACCCCCCTCTCAAGGTTAGTGTAGGAAGTTGTTCTACTACTTGACTTCCTTATATTTTGAGATGCTTGGACACGCCTTATTTTTTTTTCACTTTGAACACACTTTATGACTTTGAGTTCAAAATTTATGATTTTCTTGTGGTGACTAAGCTATGTGTTTTATGATGTTAGTCCTTTGATGCGATATTGATGTCTTGTATCATGTTCATGATGAACTCTAATAAAATGTTCAAGGAAGTAGATGACAAAAATGTATCATTCCTATACTTGTATTAATAGCTTGATTGAATTATCTTTACTCTTGTGCAATGTATGATGTTAAGTAGCATATGTGTTAATGTGAATAATTGAACTTGTAAGATGCATTGCATGGATAGTCATGAGATGATGTTGTTGGCATTATGTGAACCGGTATGAGGACATGATGACATTGTATGTTGTCATTGATGTCAATATGCTGAAGAGGAGAGAACCGGTATATGTGAGAACCGACATGTTACCAAGAACCGGCATATGTGAGAACCGGTATAACACTATGAACCAGCATTTGTGCCAAAGTAAAGCGGTGTGTTTGTTTAAGGTGAATCGGCATGTGGTTATGGGAACCGGCACATGGAAGCTTTGTATGACTACCATTTGGTAGTCTCAACTTCAGGGTTTCCAGTTGAAGTGTCTCAAGCCTGTGTGACTCAATTGGTGACTTTGTGTGATGAGTTAGCATTGTAACGAAGAACAGATCATGTTGCCATGTCAGCCTTGTGCGCGTGAAGGATCTTGCATGAAGGAGATTGTCCCTATCTACCTTGGAAATGTGTGAAGTCTATAAACGGTGATAACATGTGATGGGTTATCAGCCGCCATGAAATCGGTGGAAAACGAATGATGGAGAATGCCTTGAGATTGGTTCAAGACTGTTGCATTTAATGCAATGTGCTCAATGGTCAGGATTGAACCATTTGAATTGCTTAACCTAACAGGTTTAGGGTTTAGGGTTTAAGCTACCGACCTATCTGTTTCCTATAAGGTCAATGTTGTGTTTCTTTCTGAGGTTGTTGGCAAAAGTTGTGTGTGTGTATCCAAGAGAAGAGATATGTGATTCTTGCCAGACTAGAAGAGAGAAGTGATACCTACAGAAGGTGAAGAGGAGCTAAAGCGGATCTCCATTGGCATTGAGTGTTGTTACCAGATCATTGTAATACCTGTTGATCTCTAACCACTTCAACTGTTGGGAAATCCCTTAACAGGGTAGCTTTAACTGGCTTACTGTAAATCCTTTAACAGGGTGACTCAAAACCATTGAGTTCTTGAAATCCTCTAACAAGGTAACCTTTAACAGGGTTTAACCCTTAACCGAGTATTCTAGCCATCCCTTAACCGGGTGATCCCTAATAGGATCGGTTCACCGAACCTATTATATTAGTCTTTAACAGGACAAGGCTCCTAACAAAACGGACTTCTAAAGAGTTCAAAAACAAGCTTGTGGGTATTCATCCCCACCGTGGTTTTTCCCGGTTGGGTTTCCATGTGAAAAATTTGTGTGTCATGTGTGGTGTTATTCATGTGATGTTTGAGTAATTTGTGTCTGAAGGTAAATCATGTTGATCTAGCTGTTTATATATATATCTTTGATGGTAGATTACCTATTCATGCACTAGGGTGAAATGGAATGAAGTACTAGATTGTATGAAAAGATAAGTGTCAACCGGTTTTTGCTTGTCTCAATTACTCTAGGTTTTGTCGATTGTACTCTGTTTAAGACCGGTGTTACTGTTTGTCTGCCTAAGCACAGTGTTTGCTGACAAATCGGTTTAGGATTGTGTTTTTGTCTATACTGATTCACCCCCCCCTCTCAATACCAGTTTGGTACTATCCGTTCATCATTGAGTTATCAATTGGTATCAGAGCGTCCTCTAGGTCCTCTGTGTTATAAGCTTAACCGCTTGAGGTAAAGTTCCTAGTCTAATGATGAAGAGGGAAGGTCCAAAGTTCAACAAAGAAAATTTTAGTATATGGAAAGACAGAATGAAGATATACATTAGAAGCATGGGTGCTCAACACTAGAGCTATGTTGAGAATGCCTATGTGGCCCCTACCGGTACTCTCACCGATGACCAAAAGAGAGAGATGCAGGAGAATGGGCAAGTCATGGAAGCCCTAATTAGTAGTTTATCTGACATTGAGTTTATTGATGTCCAAGATAAAGTAAATCCCAAAGAGGTATGGGATACTCTTGAAAATATCTATGGCGGTGATGAGCATGTAAAACAAGCTAAGGAAGAAAGCCTTAGAGGGAAGTTTGAAGACATGCGGATGGTTGAAGGTGAGACCATTCAACAGTATGGAATAAGAATCAAAACCATTTTTGGAGATATCAAGAGTGCAGGTGGTAAAATGGAAGATTCCACTATGGTAAGCAAAGTCTTGAGATCCTCATTACCGATCTATGCAATAAGGGTTGCTGCTATTCAGGAGTTGAGATCAATAGACAAGACTAAGGTATCCCTAGACTCCATCATTGCAAAGTTGACAGCCTATGAGCTAAATAGTTTTGATGGCAGTGTTCAAAAGACTAAATCAACTTTTAAAGCTTCTGTTGTACCATCCAGAAAAGGAAAAGAAGCTAGCACTAGTGGTGAACCAAGACAGAGCAGAGAAATGGATGATGAGGAGATTCTAATGGCATTTGAACCTCTTCTTGCCAGGAAACTTCCTAAAGGAACTAACAAATACAGAGGTAAGCTCCCTTTGAAATGATTTTCTTATAACCGGATAGGACATATTGTTGTAAACTATGCTAATGGCAACAATAAGGACAAACCGGAAAGGTTCAAGAAATTCAAAGGAGGAAACTGGAGAAACTGTTTTGTGGCAGTTGATGAAGGTTTCATAGATGAGGAATCAAAGGATGAAGAAAATGAAGACATTGTGTTCATTGCTATCAAGGAAGATGTGTCAGACAAGAAGGCTCTTGTCTCCCACTTTGATAATTCTAATGAGTGGATTATTGACAGTGGCTATTCTCACCATATGACTAGTGATCGGAGCAAATTTCTATCCTTGGAAGAGTATGATGGTGGTGTGGTTCGCTTTGGTAATGATGCACCATGTATGGTCAAAGATAAAGGTTCCATCTCTCTGAATGGAAAGAGTAGTGCTGACAATGTGTATTGGGTTGATGGTCTCAGACACAACCTTCTGAGTGTTGCCTAGCTGAATGACAGTGGTCTCACTCTAGAATTCAAGAATGGAGTGTGCAGAATCAAAGGAAAGAATGGTGAATTGGTGGCCACAGGCATGCAGACCAAAGGTAACCTATTTTAGTTGAATGCAAATATAAGTACATGTCTTATGGCTAAATTTGATGATAGATGGATATGGCATAGGAGACTCTGCCTTGTAAACTTTGATAACATTGTGAAGGCCAATAAGATCAAGGTAGTTAGAGGGTTGCCGGTGCTGAGCAAACCGAAAAATACCTTGTGCAGAGAGTGTCAACTGGGGAAAATGTCTTCCTCAACCTTTAAACGTAAACCTTTCACTGCTGACAATTTGCTTGATCTTGTGCATACTGATTTGTGTGGTCCTATGAAAACTAGGAGTGTGCAGGGTGATAGGTACTTCATGATTCTCACTGATGACTGCTCAAGAATGATGTGGGTCACATTCTTGAAAGATAAGTCTGAAGCTTTTGTAAAGTTCAAAGCCTTCAGAGCATTAGTGGAGAAGGAAAGCGGTAAAAGGATCAAGTGCCTGAGAACTGATCAAGGAGGGGAATTCACTTTTGGTGAATTCAACAAGTACTGTGAAGAACATGGCATCAAGAGGCAACTATCTACCCCCCAGACTCCATAGTAGAATGGCCTAGCAGAGAGGAATAACCGGACTATGGTTGAAGCAGCTAGAACTATGTTGATTCAAGGAAAGGTAGCTCACACCTTTTGGAGAGAAGCAGTGAGCACTGCAGTCTACACAATGAACCGGGTACTCATTAAGAAAGGTAAGGATAAAAATCCTTATGAGTATTGGACCAGTAAAACACCTATGGTTAGCTACTTTAGAGTGTTTGGTAGCAAATGTTACAAAAAGAGGAGCGAACACCAGAGCAAATTTGATCGAAATGTGATGAGGGAATATTCCTAGGGTATTCCACCAAGAGCAAAGCTCTCAAGTGTTTCAATAATAGGGCTCAGAGAATTATGGAAAGCATTGATGTAAGAGTTGATGAAACCTCTAAGAAAACTGAGGAAACCGACAGTGAGAAAGCGATAAATGAACTGGTTGTGACCTTCTGGGAACCGGTTGTCAATCAACCAAGTACCAGTAACAGTGTTCCTACACCGGTAGATGTAGATGCTGATACTAACGGAGATGAGGATGAAGAAGAAAAGCAAGAGGAATCTATCAAGACCATTCCTCGGTATGTCAAGCTGAATCATGATCCTAAGCAGATCATAGGAGATAAGGATGCAGGAATTATTACAAGAAGGTCAGAGAAAACTCATGTATGATCTCTGAATTTGAGCCTAAATCATTCAAAGAGGCACATAAAGATGAAGACTGGATCAAAGAAATGGAAGACGAACTTGACCAGATAGAGAAAAATGGTACATGGTCTTTGGTACCCAAACCGGAGCATAAAAATGTCATTGGCACCAAATGGGTTTTCAGAAATAAGTTGAATGAGGATGGCACAATGATTAGAAATAAAGCCAGATTGGTGTGTAAAGGATATGCCCAAGAAGAAGGAGAAGACTATGGAGAAACCTTTGCACCTGTAGCTAGATTGGAAGGAGTTCGTATGCTTCTTGCATATGCAGCTTTTAAAGGATTCAAAGTATATCAAATGGATGTAAAATCTACATTCCTAAATGGTGTACTTGAAGAGAAAGTGTATATATAGCAACCAGATGGGTTTTTCCCTATCTGAAGACAGTGACATGGTGTGTAGGCTACATAAAGCCTTATATGGTCTAAAGCAGGCACCTAGAGCATGGTATGAATGCCTGTACTCCCATCTTGTGAAGATTGGATTTGAGAGAACAAGTGAAGATAGCAATATCTACTTGAAGTTTGAAGGAGATCAGATCCTGATCTGTGAGGTATTTGTTGATGACATTATCTTTGGTGGAGATGACAAGATGAGTCATGAGTTTGCAGATGAGATGAAGAAAGAGTTTAAGATGTCACTCATAGGGGAGATTAAGTTCTTCATTGGACTACAGATTCAGCAGATGGAAGATGGAATCTTTATCACTCCGTCCAAGTATGTCAAAGAGGTGTTGAAGACCTTTGGCATGGAAGATAGCAAACCAGTTGGTACTCCGATGGTGACCAGTTGTAAACTATCCAAAGAGGATGACTCAGCATTGGTTGATGAGAAGGAATACCGATCAATGATTGGTAAGTTGCATTATGTAGTGCATAGCAGACCAGATATTGCACATGCAGTTGGCATTACTGCAAGGTTCCAGAAAAGCCCAAGAGAATCCCACTTGGTTGCAGTCAAGCGAATTCTTAGATATCTGAAGGGAACTATTGACTATGGGTTATGGTATCCATACAATAATGATTTTAACCTGAAAGTGTTCACAGATGCTGATTGGGCTGGTAATGTAGATGAGCGGAAGAGCACAACCGGTGGTGCATTCTTTCTCGGTGGTAGACTAGTCTCATGGATGAGTAAGAAGCAGAGTTGCATCTCTGTCTACAACAGAAGCAGAGTATGTTGCAGCTTTCATGAACTGCACTCAGACAATTTGGATGAAGCATGTATTGAATAGCTTCAAAGTTCCTGTATCTGAACCGGTAAGTATATTTTGTGACAATACTAGTGCAACTAACATCTTCAAGAATCCGGTTTTGCATTCTAGAACCAAGCACTTTGAACTTAAATATCATTTCTTGAGGGAAAAGGTTCAGAACAAAGACATTGCACTGGAACATGTTTCCAGTAAGGAGCAATTAGCAGACATATTCACCAAGCCTCTTTCAAAGGCTACATTTATGTACTTAAGAGGTGAATTAGGGGTGTTGCCCCTTTAGGAGGTAAACTAAAGGTATATGCTCCACATCAGTCAAGTATTGCATAGTCAAATTTTTTTGGGGGGGGGATTGATGTGTTGAAGGATGCTACTCCTTAGAGGGAGCAGCATAATGGAACAGGGAAGCTTGTGCCTCCACTTTGACATTGTTGTCAAAGGGGGAGAAGAAGAGAAGCAGAGAAGATATCTACAGAAATTGGGGGAGAAGATGTGAAGTGGAGAGATATCTTTGTATATTTCCATCAATGCCAAAGGGGGAGATTGTTGGCATTATGTGAACCGGTATGAGGACATGATGACATTGTATGTTGTCATTGATGTCAATATGATTAAGAGGAGAGAACCGGTATATGTGAGAACTGGTATGTTACCAAGAACCAACATATGTGAGAACCAGTATAACACTGTGAACTAGCATCTGCGCCAAAGTAAAGCGGTGTGTTTGTTTAAGGTGAATCGACATGTGGTTATGGGAACCGGCACATGGAAGCTTTGTATGACTACCGGTTGGTAGTCTCAACTTCAGGGTTTCCGATTGAAGTGTCTCAAGCCTGTGTGACTCAATCAATGACTTTGTGTGATGAGTTAGCATTGTAACGAAGAACAGATCATGTTGCCATGTCAGGCTTGTACGTGTGAAGGATCTTGCATGAAGGAGATTGTCCCTATCTACCTCGGGAATGTGCGAAGTTTGTAAATGATGATAACGTGTGATGGGTTATCAGCCGCCATGAAATCAGTGGAAAATGAACGATGGAGAACGTCTCGAGATTGGTTCAAGACTCTTGCATTTAATGCAATGTGCTCAACGGTCAGGATTGAACCCTTTGAATTGCTTAACCTAACAGGTTTAGGGTTTAGGGTTTAAGCTACTGACCTATCTGTTTCCTATAAGGTCGATGTTGTGTTTCTTTCTGAGGTTGTTGGCAAAAGTTGTGTGTGTGTATCCAAGAGAAGAGATACATGATTCTTGCCAGACCAGAAGAGAGAAGTGATACCTACAGAAGGTGAAGAGGAGCTAAAGTGGATCTGCATTGACATTGAGTGATGTTACCAGATCATTGTAATACCTGTTGATCTCAAACCACTTCAATAGTTGGGAAATCCCTTAACAGGGTAGCTTTAACCAGCTTACTATAAATCCTTTAACAGGGTGACTCAAAACCATCGAGTTCTTGAAATCCTCTAACAAGGTAACCTTTAACATGGTTTAACCCTTAACCAGGTATTCTAGCCATCCCTTAACCAGGTGATCCCTAACAGGATTGGTTCCTAACAGAACCTATTATATTAGTCTTTAACCAGACAAGGCTCCTAACATAGCAGACTTCTAAAGAGTTCAAAAACAAGCTTGTGGGTATTCATCCCCACCGTGTTTTTTCCCAGTTGGGTTTCTATGTGAAAAATCTGTGTGTCATGTGTGGTGTTATTCATGTGATGATTTGAGTAATTTGTGTCTGAAGGTAAATCATGTTGATCTAGTTGTTTATATATATCTTTGATGGTATATTACCTGTTCATGCACTAGGGTGAAATGGAATGAAGTACTAGATTGTATGAAAAGATAAGTGTCAACTAGCTTTTGCTTGTCTTAGTTACTCTGGGTTTTGCCGGTTGTACTCTGTTTAAGACCGATGTTACTATTTGTCTGCTGACAAACCGGTTTAGGATTGTGTTTTTGTCTGTACTGATTCACCCCCCCCCCTCTCAGTACCAGTTTGGTACTATCCGTTCATCATTGAGTTATCAGATGTAAATGCTATATGTGGTTGACATTGAATTGATTGTGTGTATATTTTGAATCTTGTACATTGGTATTTTTGAATCACATATGAATCTTTGCATGAATAGAATGACAATTGTGTAAGATTCAACACTATTAAACTTGTTCAAGATGGGCGTAATGCCTAGGTCATATGATTAAATAGTGATAAGATGGACATAATGCCCAAGTTACATGAATTGGTGAGTGTAGCATCATAAATTATCACCGAGCCAATTTATACCTCAAGTTTGTGCCCCTACTTTAGCACATCTCCCCCTCATCTCTTATCTGAGTCCATTCACTGTCTTAGCTTAAATTTTTATGCCACATAAACTTACCAAATGATCCTCTAGGGTTATGTCCTTCTTGTTGGGGCCAATTAAATATTCCTAATTAAGGAGGACCAGGGCACTAGCCTTAGCCCTAGACCAGGGTGCCCAGTACCCTGGTCTCCCTCAATGAGACCCAATTTTTAAGAGGAGCATATGACCTACCTCTCTAGTGGGAAATGAATTTGGTGGTTCTATGTACCCATTAGAGGTCGGCCTAATTGGTAAATTGATGTAGGATCTCATATATAAAGGCATTTGATCAACTTAATTTCATCCTAAGCATCCTAGCAATTCCATTCAAGCATTGAAGCATTCATCATCAAGCATTTCTAGAGATCTTCAAGGCTGCATTTCCTTCATTCAACTATTGTGCAACAAAATTACAGCATTCATATGCAAGCATGTCTATGTGATTAAGGTTTTGTCATGTTCATACCAATTCATACAACATATGTGACTACATTCAAGAAGCAAAGCATCATTATTGTTGGAATCAAGAAACATTGAGAGGGGGGGGGGGTGAATCGGTGTTCTGCAATTTATAACATTATTGACTTGTTCTTCCAACAACTTAATACAAATGAATAAAGGAAAGATAAATAAACATAAAGTAATCAAGAACAACACCATAACACCAATATTTTATACGTGGAAAACCTGGTTAAGGGAAAAACCACAGCGGGGATGAGACCCACAAGATAAATATATTATGTTAAAAGTATTAGAAGGGAATGCACATGCATTCGGGCACACTGCCCAGAGCTCATTGCTCAATTTACAAATCTAAGAGGGCTACAACCCTTGGGAAGTCTCACTGCCTTACAAACAATTACAAAGATCACAAGAGAGAAATGAACTAATGAATAGCATCTACCAATGATAAATTATAGTTTCGATTAAGACCATTCTACATACTACACACATTTCAACTCATATTGCTCTGTTCCATTGTTTCGCAATACACCAGAGCACAAATCATTCACTTGTGCATGTGAAATTGCACACAATCGATCAAAAACACTTTCCACATACATACCGATATCAAAATGATCATATCCATTAGTCTTATATATCCACTGATGAATACTAAGAGGGGGGGGGTGAATTAGTACACAAATAATTACTGAACTTAAACACTTAAACAGTTTAGCAGTCAACCGATATAATAGATTTACTAACAAACCGGTTAAGACAAATGCAAACCAAACACCAAATAAGGCATTCACCCACAAGAGCACAATCACCATAACACAAGATGTTATGCCATGGAAACCCAAATGGGAAAAACCACGGTGAGCAAAAACTCACAAGTAACTATCTGCAGAATAGAAACCAGACCGGTTAAGGTCATACAAAATTCTTCACCAGAACAAATCTTGTTAGGAATCTAGATCTTTGTTAGGAGATAAGTCTGATTAAAGACTACCTTGTGAGAGGATTTCAGATTCATAGTTGTGAACCACCTTGTTAGAGGATTTACAAAGGCTTTTCTAGGCCTACCTGGTTAAGGGTTTCAAACTTGTCGAAGATGTGAGTAATCAACAAGTGAGTGATCTAGCAAATAGCACAGTCTGCTTGGTTAGATCCTTGATAGCTCATTGTTAATGCATTTCAGCATTACTTCAGTCTTCAATATTTCCACACTCTATTTCTTCACACAGATCTATCTCTTCTATGATCGCACATACAAAGAAAACTCATCAAACACCTAAAACCCTAACCACTGCTAAAACCCTAGACATGACATCCTTATAAAGGAATCTGATTTCATGTCAGTCCAATAGGATTACATTGCAAGTTCCTAGGTTTAGTGCATATGGACACATTTGGTAACATGGCACAAAATCACCGCCAAAATGTCGGTGGAAGATAACTCATCACAAAAATACCGGTTGGTAACTCATCACAGAGTAATATCGGTTTTTACATTTAACCGATTATCAGTTGTCAAAATGAAGACTGGGAAAAATGATAACTGCCACTTTATTCCTTCATTCTGCTTGAGATCCTCGAACCGCTTGAGGTCTTCACACCGCTTGGGTCTTCATACCACTTGAGATCGGCAAACACTTTCTGCAAAACACCGATAGTCTAAAGACTACAATACATAATACCGGTTGGAACAAATACCGGTTGAGCATAACTCATACATACAAAAAGTGATCTCAAAGCAAGTGTGTGTCCATCAATGACAATCACAACATCATCAAAATGCCAACATCCACAACACAAAATTAGGTCTTCTACATGTTGGCTTCAAGAACACATAACATATAATAAAACATGCATACATGGTCGGCTCAATCTGAACTCCAATACATATGCGGACCAAAAATAATTGTCCACACACTTCCTAGATGTCGGCTAAACATACTCGATCACAAAAACAATCACCAAAATTACTCCATCAATTCCACACAACAATGAACTATCTATGTTTCCCATACCACATTGTTCAACCCAAAAATCAATATACCGGATGTTCTAACTCACACGACAATCATCACTGGAGGATAAGATTCTGGAATAAGATACTCTAAACATCTAACTATCTTCCTTTAGCTCTACAACACAAAATATTCAACTGAAATGAAATGCCAACTGAAATACTACATTCTGGTGGATGCACTATTCTAACTCATCGAACTTAACCAAATCTTCATTCTGACTTCTAGTAGGATCAAATCACATATTATAGATAGGATCTTTAACTAGATTTTCCATCTATGACAATACTAGATGATTTATACAATGTCTCTTGCCAATAATCTCCCCCTTTGGCATTGATGGCAACACTTAGTGAAAAATGACTAAGTGTCGAAATCAGTACCAACATATATATACACTGCAAAACTCATAATCGCAAAATTCCAAAATTTTGGAACTCCCCCTAAGATGAATACAACATTTTTCACTACTCTACACTCCCCCTTTGACATCAATGGAAAAGGTAGGGATCAAAATGTCAAAATTCAAGCTAAAATTCTATATACATACCACATAAGTACATGAAATTTATTGTCTTATAAAAACTTAAAGATATCTGCAAAAGTATTTTTCAATAAGCCCAAATGGCTATCCCAACCCTTCTTGAGACACTCAAGAATAGATATGAGACCATTGAATAGATATTCTTATATCTCTACTGATTTAAGATCTGAGGGTTCATTGGCAGCCCGCACATCCTAAGCATCCTTTAAGGCACTGAGCAATGTGTCCAACTTGTGAGTGATATGACTTTGAAGTTCACCAACTCTGCTAATATTCTTCTCCTTGTCATGGCTCAAACTCTCGATTTTATCAAGTAAGGATATTATTTGATCTTGACTACTCACAAAAATTGACAAAGGATCAAATGAATGAGATATATTGGCTAAATATTTTTCATGCTCCTTTGACTGCTTCTCAATATCCCCAGTGAACTTTTATAATGATAAACATAATTTTTAAATTTTACCACCTTCGGATAATGCATCTTGAATTCTCTTAATACAATTATCTAATATAAATCTATCATCGACAATCATTCTTTTCAATGTCCCGAGCCTCTTAGAATTAAATTCACTGTAGGCCTTCACCTCAACTGACTTCTCCAATGACTCAAAATGAGTACTCACCGAATTAATTAAACTTTTCAGTTGGCTAGAAGGGGAATAATATGTATCCTTTTGAAATGTAGGCATTATTCTCTCCAGGATATTGGATGCAAGACTCACAAGCTCATTGTCCTCTATGTGAGACTTTAGGATCTCCTCTCTTGCCTTAGCCTGTGCAAGTGATGCAAGCTTTAGCTTTTGGATGGGAGAGAGGGAATCCAAGTTAATTGGACCTTGTGACAATGTCAGATCATCAAAAAATTTCTCGTCTTTTTTGAGAAAATCTTTCACATCATCTATAGTGTCTCTTGCTGTGTCCCTTTTATCTTCTACATCTATTTCTATCTTGGCCTTTTTAAGGCTTGTATCATTAACAAATGGAGCTTGATTCTCAACAGAAGGCGTTATATCCATGGGCTGATCTGGATGATTATGTGTATCCTCATCCTTATTATCATTACATGTCTTCTCTTCACCTTTATCCAACTCATCTCCTTCCTTATCTTTAACTACATCTTCCTTTACCAGAACATAGGGAACACTTACATTAGCTTGATTATCTTCGGGCTTCTATTTTTGCGATGCCAGAGAAGATGAGACAACATCATACTGATTCCTTTCCAAAATTGGCTTCAGGATTGCCTCAGTATCCTTTATCACTTCATCTACTTTCCCAATCATAATCTTATCTACCCTAGTTTTACTTCTAAAATATTGATGGGCTTCCTTGAGTATTCTTTTTATTTCTTCTACTACTATTATCGGACATATATTGAGTATTACATATTCCTTCAGTCTTTCATCTTCAGCTTTAGTAGTTTGTCTTCTAATTTCCAAAATATCATATAAACCTTTTGGAATCTCTGACATTATTTCTATAAGTGCCCTACTATAGATATTCAAATATTTAATTGTATCTTCCTCTATAGTTCTTGTACGATAGGAAATGTGGAAATCATCAAAGCAAATCAATATTAGTAATTTAGCTCAATCACGAAAACTCAATTGCAATGATAACAATCCTAAAAACACTCAATAAAGACATGAAAACAAGACATCAATTCAAGATTGAAAACTAAGCAAACCAAATGCAGACTTGAATGTATCCTTCATGTGGCTCCATTGTCCTTCTTTCTCCTTCAAATAGCTTTGTTTGTGGATCTCACCTACTAGTGCATAAGCATGATATGAAAGCAAGTAGACAAGGTTATAGCGCAAGAATACTCGAAGCGTGATTGATTCGACCAGGTAGGGATCGATTCGAAAAAGTGATTAGCTAGGATTGAAGAAATTCATCCAATTTATAAACAAATTGGAGAAAAGACAAAATTAGCATGAATGAGATTCAAATGGAAATTGCAAATCAAGAATGTCAATTATGACAAATTATGACAAATTTGCACTTTCTATGCAAGATTGATTGATTGATAATTATGACAAAATTATGACAAATTTCTATGTCAAAATTGATTGATTGTCAATTATGATAAATTATGACAAATTGAAATGTCATTTCCATGAAATTAGGAGGAAAAATAGGAGAGAATTGAAAAATAGATGAAATAGAAATTAGGAAATTAGGAATTAGAAATTGATGAAAATTAGGAAATTAGGAATTAGGAGAAATTAGGTAAATCAATTAATAATTTGTCATTTATTAATTAATTCACAAAAAGAGGAATAATTAGTTAGCCAATTAAATAAACATTTAATTGTGACACAAAGACTTAGGATAAATAAATAATTTATTAATCCTAGAGGGGGAAATGACAAACAGGGTTAAATGAATAAAATCATGAAAACCTAAAAGATGAATTAGAAATGCAAGGATGACAATTAGGTCCTGACAAAAGATAATTGACGTCGATTCGATTTGATCATGATTCTGACTTGATAAATGACCAATGCTGATAAGTGATTTGATTGATAAATGTGCCAATTGATGAGGAACAATGACTAATTGATCCAAATTGACATAATTAAGAAGGACGACGATCGATGTCAAATCGATCGCAAAATGATAAAAACGACAACTATCAATGACAAAATAGATTGCAAAATGACAAGATTGAAAAGAGGACAATGATCGATGACAAAATCGATCGCAAAATGACAAGATTGAAAAGAGGACAAAACCCTAATTAGGATTGACGATGTCCAAAATGACGACAAATGAGCTTGCACATTGATACGACAGGATAAGATTGACCAAAATAATGACAAATATTGTTATCGACAAGACCAAATTCAAAAGCGAGAAAAATGAGGAATGCAGAAGAAGGACTCGATGCTCGCAAATGATAAAGACCAAGTGCGAATCATAGGAGAAATGTTAATGCGATGCAAAAACCCTAAAATAAGGCAATGCGCAAATGTTAAAGTATGATTCCGCAAGCGTTGACCATTTTTAGGTGTCTTTTCCCATAATCATCAAACTTGTCATAAAAAGTCAAAAAGAGGCTTTAGATTACCTTTAACTGTTAATGCTTCTTCCACCTCTTTAACTATCATTTTGGATTGGGTGGAATCTATTTTTGGCTTCTTTCTTGGTTTTTCTCTACCGGAGGGCTTGTCCTTAGAGACTTGTGTAGATTTGGTGCCCTTAGTCTTCATTTTATTCACCTCTTCATTGGACTCAGTCTCCTCATCATCCTTCATAGTCACAAACCTTACTTTCTTCCACTTCTCACCCACCAGATGACTTGGCTAGAGATTTTACTAGCTTAACAAATCCGAAGGAGGGTGTAGAACTCCTGGTTTGCTTTGGCTTTAGAGCAAAGAATTCTTGTTTAGCCTTCTTCTTAACAAGCTCCTCTACAGATAGGATGTTCCTTTTCCTTGCTTCCTGGACAACCTCCTTTGTGATCCCTATGCTCTCTGCATATGCCTCCACTTCCTTCCTTACTTTCCTTTGAATTTTTGGCTTCTTGAATCGCTTGTGTAGCTTCAAGCTTTTCTTATCATAAGCACCAAATCTTTCTTCCGAGGGATCTATTGGCTTGCTTAACAAGTGTTGAGCATATAGCTCCAGTATTTGCTCATCTACCTCGTACCTCATGGGCATGATCCAAATAGTTTTGGGCTCAACTACTTCCATTAGACATTGGTCAGTATCCATCATGATTAAAATGGTGTCCTAATACTTCTCAACTATTGATTTGGGGATTCTCTCCCTTTCTTGCATTTCATTCCAAAAGTTCTTGAAATAACCTCATAAAAAACTTTTTGGGCCTTTGTATCATCGACATTGTATAACAATTCTCTAATTTGTACTCCCATAGCTTTGTCATAAGCCCATTGGACTTGTCCAACTCCCGGAACTTCATTCATGAAATAGAAGAACAAACACAGGATTAGAGTTTCGTACTTGAATGGATTTTTCTTGTCTTGTTTGATTTTGGCCAAATTCTTCATTAGCTCACTCCAGAGCAATTCAGACAAGTCATATTTCTTGTTCTTCCAGACCATCTCATAAGTTGCATATACTATTGTTTCGAATACAAAATTTTCTTTGCTAGAGTAGTATATCTTATATCCAATCACCATTGAAGAAAATATAACATCATACTCCAAAATGTCATTGATTGTCATGGCTCCTTTGTCAAACTTTGAACCAGTTGCATTTGTGATGATTTGGTTCTTTACTGACTTCAATGAGGGCAGCTCACCAGATGAGCACAAATCAGTTATGATCCTAATAGTATTTTTAGTGATCTTGAAAGACTTGTTCAACCACATGAGCTCATCATCCATTCTGCTAAGCACATACCAGACCCATTCTTGTTCATCAAATATTAGAACTTTGATGAACTGCAAAAAAACCCTTTTCCTCCAGCACTTGGAATTATGGTTTTAGTTGAAATTCTCATCAATCAACTATTTATTGTAGAGATTCAATAAATGAGAGCTTCTGAACTCCTCGATGTTGTAGTGAGTGTAAACATTAATGTCCTTGATGTGCAAAACACCATGTGGAACTGATGAAAGTAGCCATTTCAGAATTTTCAAACTTCAAACTTGAAATATTTCATGAAAAATACCTTGACCACTGAATTGGGTTTTCACTTGAGAAATTTCTTTCACACTTCGATCTCTTGGATAATCTTCTTGTAGAGTGCTCTCTTCTTTTTCTCTCAAATGAAAACTGAAGAATGAATGGTAAAATGGATTTTTATTGTTCACTTATCTAACTTTTAGGGTGCATTAAATGTGTTTAGCCCTAAACTTTTGGATACTCGGCTTTTACAGACAACTCACAAAGAATCATTTGTGGACCTTCATAATTTCTCAAATTCTTTTGGATATCATCTCACATCATTTGTAATTCCCCAACATAGCATCTTCCAACCTGTTGGATTTAGGTATTATCTGCTATAGGGGTGCATAAGATTTTCATGAAAACTCCCCCTAGGTTGGAGGCCTTAATTCAATTCCCAGAGGAATTTCCAACACCGGAATCAAGTGTGAACCTATTTCCAACATTTGAATCACTCTTTTTAACACACGTCTTCTTCATTTGATCTCTGATCTCCTCTACTTTCACTTTACCTTTTTCATGTAGCTACACATTCTTATTCTTGTCTACTAGACCATTCCTATTCACATTTCTGCTTTTGCAATATCTTGCAACATGACCAAATTCGTTGCTATTGTAGCATACAATATTTCCTTGTCTAGGCCTAAATTTTCCTTGATTTCCTCTTGATTTGCACTGGTTATAAATATGTCCAAACCTACCACATGCATAACATCTAATATTCCTTCTATTTGGAAATTTATTCATCATACTTCTGCATTCATTTGACTTATGTCCATACTTATTGCATTTAAAACATTGGCTAGAGAAAGATGGACCATTTTGATTCATTGTCTTTCTGCATTGACTAGCCATATGACCAAATTTGTTACAAAAAAAATAGTTACCATTGAGCTTATGAGCATTAGGCTACCTTACCGGAGACCTTTTAGCTTTTTTCTTTTGATGTTGAGACTTAGGATTGCTCTGACCTGATCCAAAGCTTTCACCTTTCTCAAATCCAAGTCCTCGCTTGTCATCTTCACTCTTCTGACTTTCAAGAATCTCATTAAGTTTGGATGAACTAATTTTGAACTTCTCCTTGTACTCATTTGCAGCTTCAAGGTCATATCTAAGAAGAAGGATCTTCTTTCCAAGCTCTTCCTCATGTTGTCTGGATTCTTCTAGGTCAAGCTTTAGTTGGCCATTATCACAATAAAGTCTGTAGGATTAATCAAATTTATCTTTTAGTGACTGAGCAATATTCTCATCATTCTTCTTCCTTTCCTCAATCTCCTTTGTCAATTTCATCACAATAGATTCCATCTCATTATTTTGAACTGCATTATCTCTAGCAAGTTTCTCACTTTCTTCTATCTTCTCTTTCAAAGCTTGTTCATTAATGATTTGGCTTTCTTTCTCCTTTAGCTTATCAAAAAGTTCCTTTCTCTTCTCTCTTGACTTATTCAACTGATCTTTCAATGAATGGATGAATTTCTCATCATCCTTAAGATTTGGTTTCATCTATCAGACCTCAACTTGGGATTTGATCAAGATCCTCAAGTGCCACAATAAGATGGCGTTGAAGACTATCAGAATCCATTGATTCACCTTCTCAGACCCTCCTCAAGCTGTTAGGCTTCTTCAAAGGGACTAGGCTCTGATACTAATTGTTGGAATCAAGGAACAAGTTGAGGGGGGGTGAATTAGTGTTCTACAATTTATAACATTATTGACTTGTTCTTTCAACCACTTGATGCAAATGAACAAAGGAAAGATGCAAAAACATAAATCAACAACAACAACACCATAATACCAAGATTTTATAAGTGGAAAACCCGGTTAAGAGAAAAACCACAACGGGGATGAGACCCACAAGATAATTATACTCTATTAAAAGTATTGCAAGGGAATGCACATGCATTTGGGCACACTACCCAGAGCTCACTGCTCAATTTACAAAGATATGAGGGTTAAAACCCTTGGAAAGGCTCACTACCTTACAAATAATTACAAAGATCACAAGAGAGAAATAAACTAATGAATAACATTGACCAATGCCAAAATATAGTTCTGGTTAAGCTCATTATACATACTGCACACATTTCAACTTATACTGCTCTGTTCCATTATTCTACAATATATCAGAGCAAAAATCCTTTACTTGCACACACACCAATATAAAAATGATCATATCCATTGGTCTTATATATCCACAACACAAAATTAGGTATTCTACATGTTGGCTTCAAGAACACATAACATGTAATGAAACATGCATACATAGTCGACTCAATCCAAACTCTAATGCATATGCAGACCAAAAATAATTGTCCACATGCTTCCCAGATGTTGGCTAAACGTCCTCGATCACCAAGAAATCACCAAAATTACTCCATCAATTATGCAGAACAATCAACTATCCATGTTTCCCATACCACACTGTTCAACCCAAAAACTTGTATATTGGATCTTCTAACGCACATGAAAATCATCATCGGAGGCTAAGATTCTAGAATAAGGTACTCCAGATATTTAACTATCTTCCTCTAGCTCCGCAACATAAAATATTCAACCGAAATGAAATGTCTACCAAAATACTATATTTTGTCAGATGTACTGTTCTAACTCATCAGACTTAACCAAATCTTCATTCTGACTTCCAGTAGGATCAGATCACATATTGCAGATAGGATCTCCAACTAGATTTTCCATCGATGACAACACTAGATGATCTATACAGTGTCTCTTGTCAACAATTATCAGTCATTGCCATCATTTATTTTAGTATTTGCAATATTTCATTAAAGTTTAATTCCTAAGTTGGGGTTTGACTTAGGCAAACCCCTATTCCCAACCTTTTCCCCTTCTATAGTGTGCACAAGAATAGTTATAGAGTTGCAATCTTCAAAATAAGCTTTATTTATATAGATGAATCAATCCCCCATTGGAGTGCGAAAAGTGTGGAGGACCAGAGCAACCACCATCTCAGTCTTGACATATTAGGAGCTCTTTCTGTGAACACGCCTGAATCCTCTTACAATCCTCAAATCCAGGTTCGTGGCTCAATCCGATGACCGTAGCTCACTATTCACACATACTTACTTCAATTTCAGCATGTTTGCCCTAATTCCAACAAATCAATTCAACTCAAGGGAAAGAAGAGGCTCATCCAAGATCCCTGGAATATGATAAGCATTTAGAACTCTTAGGTTTGGTTCTATCAAATTCCTATATTTCCCTAATGTTATGGTCCCAAAGAAAAATATTAGCGGTTTTTATACATCTAATAGTGGAAACCCTAATATTTTTCCTCACCACATTTTGGTGAACTCAACATGTTACACCTTTAATTCTAATTTATGTTCTCAAATTTGAGTGTTTATGCAATTTAAAATTCCAATTTACATTTACAAGTTTAATTTCCAATTGAATTTCAAAAATTTAGAGGTTAATTTCACAAAAACCCTAATTTTTAAATTCTAAAATTGAGCTCATGGTTTGTCTAATTTGGATTAATTATTTCAAATCTGATTTATAAACATTTAAAATTTAAAATTTACATTCATATATCTCATTTTAATCAAGTTACATAAATTTAGAGATTTAATTCATAAAAAAAGGCCTAATTTATTTTGGTTAATTGGATTTGTGGGTTGCATAATTCATCACTTTAATTTTC
Source organism: Cryptomeria japonica (assembly GCF_030272615.1). Classification (NCBI taxonomy): domain Eukaryota; kingdom Viridiplantae; phylum Streptophyta; class Pinopsida; order Cupressales; family Cupressaceae; genus Cryptomeria; species Cryptomeria japonica. The sequence goes on from NC_081414.1 coordinate 163,093,547, forward strand.
TGATCTGATTTTAAAAATTAATAATGACACTTAATAGATCTACTTTATTTTATATTTCACATACTATTACTTTCCTTTTCACTTATATTTATCATAATCATGTGTTGGATAATGACTTCTTTCGTTATACATTGCTTCTCTTCATTCATAGCATTTTGGCATATTGCATTTTTAGAATTTCTAAATTTCTTTCTTTCAATCAACTAGATCTCAAAGCTTTCATTTATAGTGCATGTTGTTTTATTGTGATATTTTTAGGAAAATGCATTGTGTATATAGATCACATTAAAGATTTTGTAGATCCCAATCATATAAATGTTAATGGAAAACCTAATACTTGTACCTCTCCTAGGGTATCTAATGTTGAAGAACAAACTTATTCTCCTATCAATGATCTCTCTAATGGAGAGAAAGCATTGAAGAGAAACATACCCTAGCACAAGGGGAGCAAGATCAAAATATTAGTGTTTCTATCTCTCTAGATCCTCCTTATTCTCCTATAGCCTATCTTAGTCATCAAAACATTTGTAGAGAAGATGATGTTATGTATTTTATTCATGATCTATCTCCCAAAATAACTTTAACCAAAGATGAGGCCTTAGATGAAAAATATCATCCTTCCCAATCTACCAAAGAGGATATGCATGATGATAAAAAGGAAAATCCTCCTCCACAAGATATTCATTCTTCATCTACTTGTCCCATTGTTCCTTCTAAACACACTTACACTAAATTTTTTAAGAAAATTTATTATAATGTTCCTCCTCCTTTTCAATTAAGATATTCCTATAGGAGTGGCTTTAACATAATATCAAAATAAGGTTTTAGAGGACAAGGACTTGGAAATTTTGAACAAGGAATTAGATTCCCTATATACCCTCCTACACAAGCTAGCACAAAAGGCCTAGGACATTATCATAATTCTCCTATTGATGATCTCCTTAATATTCAAGAATTCAAATATCATCTTGTAAGACAACAAACCTATCATTTATCTAAAAGTGCTTCTTATCCAAAAATTCCTTTCTATTCATATACCAAAATAATGATCACACTACCAATGATTGTCCTCATTTTCAAAATGGAATGCAAGGACTCATTGATAGAGGCATAGTTAAAATAATAGATGACAATCCTTCTTCTTCTAACAATCCTAATCCTACGTCACAAGAGACAAAGCCTAATCCTATTGATTATCAAGAAAGGTTAGCAACTAGAATCTTTTGAAAATTAGAGTATGATAAGAATGTTGTTTTTCCTTTTGTAAAGTTTAGCAAAAAGAATTATGAAGGTAGTGAGCATTGTCTTTTTCATCATGGTGGTTCTCATTGTCTTGGAAAATATAAAACATTTAAGGAATTTGTTCAAGAACAATTTGATAACACTCAAATAAATCTTTTTACCTATATCTCTCTCTTTCTTGGTAAGAGAGTAGTGCCTTAGCACTCTTCTCACCCTTCATGTTTCTCCCCACCCTATGAAACAAATAGCTAACTTAATTGGAGGTTATTTGTTGTAAGAGGTGATGGTTTTTCAATATCAAACAACTTGGGACAACAACATGTTTCATTCTTGCCTATATAATTGGGGGACATGAACCTTATCCTTTTCTTTCTCTCTATCTAAAGTGTCACTATTACCTTTAGGGGTTGAATTTTTCATATTTTGATATCCTTTCTTGCATGAAATGGTATGTCTCTTATGAAAAATCTCTCCTTGGGGGAGTTTGTGATATTTTTACTCTCTCTCTCTCTCTCTCTCTCTCTCTCTCTCTTTGAGAAGATTACCTTTTCTGTAGAGTTGCATTATATATATATATATATATATATATATATATATATATATATATATATCTTTTCTTGAATGTAATATTATTTCATGTGAGTATATTGTGTATTGGATTATGTCTAATCTCTCCTTAGAGGTTTTAATTCATTTCATTGTCCTTATGCTTGGGGGGTAATGATTTCTCTCTTTTGTCCTTTCTAAGGATCCACTTTTCCTTTGTTGAGTGGTGTTTTATTATGATTTGATCTCATTCATTATGTGAAGTTGTTGTTTTCTCAAGGATTATCTCTTATACAAGAGGTGTATGTCCTTGGCTATGAGCTCTTTTTCACTTGGGAATGTATATCTATCATAAACTTACCCCTCACATTGGGTTAAAAGTGTGTTTTCCTTCATCAAGAATCTCTTTCACTTAGTAATAGGAGGAAGTTATGCATTCTTGTTCCCTTTCCTTTATTTCGGTAGAAGTTTTTATGTTTGTTCAAGAAATCCTCTTAGAGTTAGATGTCTTTTGGGAAAAAATCTATTCTCCTCCAAGGATCCTCTTTACACTTGTTGCAAGATATCTCATTTTAAACTAACTTATCTTTGCTTGTAAGAGTATTTCCTCTTTAGCTTGCGTTTATGACATTGTTGCCTAAAGGATATCTCATTGGTTTTGAAGGCGGGTATCCTAGTTTCTAGCTTCCTTAAGAGATCAACATAGGGCTATGTTGACATCTAAAGGGGGGGCACCCATATCGCCCTCTTTTCTACCATATCGTACTATATTTTTGCATGTCTTAAATAGGGTGTTTTGACTCTGAAACAGAGAAAACAAACTCTTATATGAGATGCTTCATGCTCGAAACTAGACAAAATTTGATATATGTCTTAGATGAGGTGCACATCACTAAAACTAGAGAAAACAAACTCTTACACAAGATGTCCTCAAAACTAGGCATGTATATATCTTGTGCGGGGTTACACATTCTTGAAACTAAAGAAAACAAACTCTTCAATCAGATGTTCCTAGAATTATACTTGCCACTTAGAATTTTCATTTGCATTATGTCTTAAATAGGTTGATGTATGCTCAAAACCAAAGGAAATAAACTCTTATACGAAGTTCTATATACTTGAAACTAGACATCACTTTCACACACGAATGAGGATGAATGGAACTAGCAAAACATATCTAGACTATTCATACTCTCCTCCTCAACATGGATCACCTAGAAAAAAACATCTAGAGTGTGTATCCATGTCCTCTTTCATTATTCTCATGGATCACCTAGAAAAACACATCTAGGGTGTATCCATGCTCTCTCTTTCCTTTTTCTCATGAGCTAATAGTTTTTCTATTATTAGTTCATGGGTGATGCATGCTTTTCTCTTTTACATGATCACTTGTGTTATTAAGATGACATCTTTTAAGAATGATATTAGTTGTTGAGACATTTTGATATCGAGGCCTCTTCGGCTAGTTGACTTGAGGTCTTGTTTTTGGTATTTAACTTTTGTGTTATGTCTTTTGTATTTTTTTTCTTTGATTGTCTTTGTTTTCCTTTTTTTATTGTCTTGTGTTCCCTTGCATGTGTTTGAGTGAGTTAAGACCCTAAGATTGGGGGCTTAGTTCCTCAAAATTAGTGATGTCTTATAATCCTTGTGATTGTGCTCCTTTCCTCCTCTCATTCATCTCTCTTCCATCTACTTTACCATGTTTATTTGCATAGGTGCATACTCCCATTAAAGTGGGAGCTAAATGTAGCATCATAAATTTGTCACCAAGCTAATTCAAACCTCATGTTTGTGCCCCTAATTTAGTGTGTCTCCCCCTCATCTCCTATCTGGGTCTATTTAGTGTCTTAAATCCAATTTTTATGCCACATACACTTACCAAATGATCCTTTGGGGCTGTGTCCTTGGGGCCAATTTAATATCCTTAGTTAATTAGGACTAGGGTGCTAGCGCCCCTGTCCTAGACTAGAGCACCCAACGCCTTGGTCCCTCTCAATGGGACCCAATTTATAAGAGGATAGGACCTACCTCTCCAATGGGAAATTAATTTGGTGGCTCTATGTGACTCTTAGAGGTCTTCCTAATCGGTAAATTGACCTAGGATCTCATATATAAGGTCATTTGACCAACTTAATTTTATCCTAAGCATCCTAGCAATTCCATTCAAGTAATCAAGCATTGAAGCATTCTTCATCAAGCATTTCTAGAGATCTTCAAGGTTGCATTTCCTCCATTCAACTATTGTGGAGAAAAATTACATCATTCATATGCAAGCATGTGTGTGTGATTAGGTCATGTTTATTCCATTTCATGCAACTTATGTGATTACATTCAAGAAGGAAAGCATCATTATTGGTCATTGCAAATTTTAGGTATATCTTTTCATCATTTATTTAAGCATTTGCAATATTTCATTCAAGGCTAATTCTTAAATTGGGGCTTGACTTAGGAAAACCCCTATTCCCAACCTTTTTCCCTTCTCTAGTGTGCATAGGAATAGGTACAAAGATGTGATCTTTAGAATAAGATTTATTTACAGTGACGAATCAATCCCCCATTAGAGTGCAAAAAGTGTGGAGGACTAGAGCGACTACCGTCTTAGTCCCGACAAATCAGAAACTCTTTTTGATAATAGGTTTGAATCCTTTTATAATCCTCATATCTAGGTTAGTGGGTCGATTCAACAACTGTAGCATACTATTCATGCATAATTACTTCAATTTCAGCTTGTTTGCCCTAATTTCAACATCTTCAACAAATAGATTCAACTCAGGGGAAAGAAAAGGATCATCCAAGATCCCTAGAATATATTCAGCATTTAGGCCTCTTAGGTTTAGATCTATAAAATTCTTATATTTCCCTAATGTAGTGGTCCCTAAAAAATATATTAGCAATTTTCATACATCTAATGGTGGAAACCTTAATATTTTCCCCCACCATTGTTAGGTGGATCCAGTAACTTTTTAGGTTATTACAAGTACACATGGATTATCTAAGGACATTCTAGGAATGTTGATGAGGAATACCTAGTAAATTGGTCAAATCAATCAAATGTGAGGGTGTGGTAAGTACAAGTTGTTAGAATAACCAGTGGACAATTGAAAGGGGGGGGGGTGAATCAGTTGTCAACATATTATATTAATCAAACCACTTTATAACCTTTAATCGAAGCACATAAACATTAAATATCGGAATAGCAGAAACAGATACCGGTAAGCAATAAAACTTAAGAATGAAACAAAGAATCAACACAATGCAACCATACCACATAACACCATGACTTGTACATGGAAAACCCGGTAAAGGGAAAAACCATGGTGGGAAGCCTACCCACAGTCAGACAATACTTCTGCAGAAAGTATGTGATACAATAAGAGGCCTGCACATGCAGGAAGGCACACTGCCTAGAGCGTATTGCTCATTACAAAGGAGTCTCACTGACTATAGAGAGGTTATAACCACCTCAATATAATTGGACAACAATCCAGAAGAATGAACTGCCAATGATAACATCTACCATGCCTAATTATAGTCCTGATTAAGCTCAATACCGTAGGCCTTTGACCTCTTACATAAACCCAATTCAATCACCTATGATTGACCAAATCTCCTTCACATATGATATTTCATTTCATGACCACAACCATCACAATCACGATCTACAATGAGATCTTACATCAATTTTTACAAACCCTAAGGCCTAAGGCAATTAGGTCAGCCACCTAAAAGATATTACAATAAGATCATTACATACATCCACATTACAATGATATGCCATGTCGGCTTTAGACCAGAACAACATTAACCAATCTGTAAATCATCTCGATAACGTGTAGAGAACACGTAACATGATACCGATCCATAATCATGACCCAAATAGATTCTCCACACCAAAGCGATGTCTCCAATCAGTCGAGGCACAAACAAAGATCACCTTCTACATCTTGAATTCCATCTAGAAACTGCACCAACACCATTTATGCATCTTGCCAAAGATTCTCAGTAAAAGCTCTACTGGTAAAACCTTAAACCCTTACCGATATAGGCTTACTGGAGTGTATGATAGCATCCGATCATCAAGTCAATACCAACTGACCAAAACATACTCCAGAAACATCAAACCAAACATATTCCATTGATCCAAACATGTCGGTAGTATCCAACTGATAGTCCCTTATGCCGGTAACATTAGTTCTTCTACTGATAACCAAAACCTGTCTGTCGGTAACCAATCATAACAGCTAGTGTTGACATCAATGACAAAACATCAATGCAACACATAATCAATTTCTTCATATCCAATAAATGATTATGAAGAATTTAACCCTTGTGTGATATTTTTGCCTTCTTATCTAATAAATGATTATGAAGTTGAATAAGAAAGGATAAACAAGATAAGTGAACCTTATTTGGTCAAGAATAAATATTTTGAAGAATGTATTATTTTGATTTTAATTTATGGGTACTAACACAAATTAAAGTTTTTGTGTTGTTTCTACGAGTATGATAGACATGTCAACACCATCATGAGGAAAATAACATTGTTTGAGAGAGGTAGCCTAGCTTTGTGAAATTGAATGGTACTGATGGAATACACGCACTCACTTAGGCTTTATCATTAAAAATGATTATTATGATGAATAAATGTGTTTGTGTTATCCTAAGTACATATGCAAAAATAAAATTAGATTGCATTTTAGTTAAATAGGAATTCTAACTATACAACAAACATTGAATCCTACAAACAAGTGAAGAGTTGTGCACAAAATTCGGTGGCTACGCCATACCAATATCCTCATGAAGATCACCATGAAAGAAGGCACTCTTCACATCCATTTGATATACTGACCATCCCTATGAAGTTGCAACAGGAAGGACATTGTAAATAGAATCCATCTTGGCAACAAGAACAAAAGTCTCAAAATATACAATGCCCTCACCCTTTGAAAACCCCTTAGCAACAAGACGAGCCTTATCAATGGAACCATCTGCAACATACTTAGTATGATACATCCACTTTCATCACACTAAATTTCTTCCCTTACAAAGAGGAACAAGATCACAAGTGTGTTTATTCATTGGTGAAGAATAATCCTCTTCCATAGCCATATCCACTCTAGAATACTTATCACATCTGAAAATAAGGATCAACATAAATAGTTTGACTCATAAGAGAGACCTCAAAACTCTACGAATGAGTGTGATGAGAATATGGAGGATAACCTAGCCAATCTCTACCTATTTCAAATTAATACAAGCCCACTTAGGAAGTGGTGGGATAGGTGGTGGGTGCTGAACTAGAAGAACTTCCCCATCCTCAAATGAGAAAGAATCCTCAAGAAATGAAGGAGTAGGAAGTGATGGAGAAGATAGTGATGGAGAAGCTAGTGACAGAGAGTCCACTAGAGGATAATTCTCATCAAACTAAACATCCCACCAAAACAAGACCTCTATGGAAATAGGATCAAACAACCTGTACACCTTAGAATCCTCACAATGGCCAACAAAGATCAATGGTTGGCTCTTCTTCTCTATGACTTTCCTCTGTGCATCTGGAATGAATTCCCAAGTCGTACTCCCAAAAAATTTGAATGAAGACACATCAGGCTTGACATAGCACCAAGTCTCCTTAATAATCAAATTTCACAATGCCTTGTGAGGTATTTGATTGTGAATGTAATTAGCACAATCCACTGCTTTCGCCTAAAAAGATGGATCCATATCCTGAGACTAAATCATGCAATTATCCATCTCTCAAAGGGTGACTATTTTTCCTCTTAGCAACATCATTTTTCTAAGAGGTATAAGGAATTGTAAGCTGGTGAAGGATGCCATGCTCAATGTAAAATTATTGAAATGCAAGAATGACATACTCTCGCTATTATCTATGCATATCCTCCTGATAGAAAGAATAGACTACTTCTCCACAAATGCCTTGTACCTTCTAAAGAAATCAAATGCATCACTATTGTACTTAAGAAAGTACACTGATGTACACCTGATGAAGTCATCAGTGACTGTGATTACATACTTGGCCCCTAAAAAAGACATATTCAAAAATAACATGAGGTTTCTATAAGCTAAACTTAAGGGTGCCTTAGACGGTGGGCTCTAATCAAAGAAAAAAGAATCCTTGTGATGCTTACCAAGCACACAACCTTGAAAAACACTATTAGTGCAAGAAATGTGAGGTAGCCAAGCACCAAAGACTAAGTGATCATCTTCTATAGATACCTATAGTTGACATGACCAAAATGTTCATGCCAAAGCATGCAGACAATTCTTGCAAAAGAAAGACACAACTTTTTGCTAATATAATACTAAGCCTTACAAAGTGCTTCATTTGAATTATGGATTGAATGGGATTCTAGAACAAATTTGTGTTTGGACAACATCCACATCTCTCTCTCTCTCTCTCTCTCTCTCTCTCTCTCTCTCTCTCTCTCTCTCTCTCTCTCTCTCTCTCTCTCTCTCTCTTTCTCTGTATGCACATTGTATGCACATTGATTGTAGAAATGCATACAAAATCTGCAAGCATAGAGAAATCATGTCAACTAGGAGGACAATTATTTGAGAAACAAGAAATAAATAAAAGGGACCTACAGGTAAAGGCTCATTGAGGCATGAAGACTATAGAGTAATTATACCAAACATGTTTTATCTGGTTCTATTAGAAATTAGTACTGAAGAAGCCTTGCTATTCCTTTTTAATCTAAAGTTTCATCATAGAAAAATGGTTATTTTATTCTACATAATTTTTGGCAAAAGAAACATGGCTACAAAATGAAAAATACTTATGATACTTTTTTCCTTTCTTGTTAAAGCTTCTGCTTGCAATTTGTCAAATTTATTTTATAGCCATATTCAACTTTAGTGGTTGGTTAGCTCGAATACAAATTCCTAAATGACTAAAAGATTGCTTCTACATAGCAATTTGTATTAAACAAACAACTTTTAATTTATGTAATATATATTTTGGCATTATTAGTTTCCTATTTTCCTGAAAATGATCAACTTGTCTTAATCCTATTATTGTTGTGGAACTGTCTTAAACAGAAATGTGTTTGATTTTCTATTGATATGGAATGTGTGGTCAAGATAGGGGAAGGGGATAAATTTATATATATAACTAAGAGGTACCAATTTTCTAGGGTTTGTTGGGTTTATTAGGGTAAAAGCACAAACTTGTGTCACACTTTTATAAAGGAACTAAAACTATTTAACTTCGACCGCATAAAAGCGATATTTCTAAATTGAATTTTGAAATGATGCAAACGGATCAAATGTAGAAATATTTATGAAATTTAGGTCTATTATTTTTTATTTTTTTTATAATTTTTAAGACAGATTTTTCATTGTTGAAAATCAGGGGTTCTAGTCGGTGTCACCAAAAAAAATGAAAATAAACTTTATTTTTTTAATTTTTAATTTCCAAATAGAGAACATATATATGCAGTGTTAAAAAAAATAAAAATAAAAATTGATGTATATTTTTCTCGTTATAATATTTTGATGTCCAACATAACTAAATTTGACAGTTTTCATTCGGCATCACCTTCCGACTACTAAATTTATCATTAACCAAAAAACAAAATACCCTTTTCAAGAAGATTCTCTTATCTAGTGAAAAATATTTTTTTTAATATCATTTAATATTTTTTAAAATTTTTAATCAGCCTCTTTTTTAACTTTAAAAAGCTACTCGCAATATTTTATTAATAAAAAATATTAAAATTAATCAAAATACTAAAACAATTATGTCTAGATTCGTGACTTTGAGCTTTACAAAAGGCTATTTTTAGATTTTTGTAAAAAAATATTCTGCTTGAGAAAAAATGAGCAGAAGTGAGAAGTTTGAGAAATACAAATTTTTTCACCATTTTTGTGCCACATCACATGACACATAGGCTAGTCTGGCCAGACTGAGTCCGATCGAACTCAGTCCGGCCGAACTAACCTTAGTTATAACATTAAAAGAAAATTTGAAATTTTTTGAATGGAAGCATTTGAACGAAGGGGAGTCCGACCGAACTGAGTCCCATTGAGCTCAGTCCAACCGAACTCCCGGTGCCATTTCGGTGCCACACACGTGCCACGAGGCCCGAGGTAGTCCAATTGGACTTAGTCTGGCCGCACTACCCTCAATTGGCCCAAAGTGTGACACTGCTCCATACTTTTCCCCATTAAAGAGTGTGCATTCGCCAAGGTGATGCAAGGGAAAATAAGGTTATTTGTGTTTGAATGTTTAACAATAATCAATAGCCATAAAATCATTAAAAACGCCAAAATTTAAAAACCAAATTAAGCAATAATCAATTATCAAAATCATAAAAAATAGGCAAACTTTCAAATTGGACTATTTGTTTTGTTTTTAATAGAATATATTATTTGGGATACAACAAAGAGTAAGGAAACCATGAAAACAAATTGAAGAGAGGCAAAAGCATGGGTAGCACACCATGTCATAAATGTGAGTACTCAACCCGAGCCTACACATGGTGTATGATCAAATGATGAACATGTTATATCTTTCTTTTATCTCCATGGCTAAGTTCTAAACCACTAGAATATGCCTATGGTGCGTAGCAATCTCGAACATGTTATAGATGTCACAACCTAAATATGAAAACGCCACACCTCGCCACCAACGTACTTCCTGATTTGAAAAATATTTGCATCATGCAAGTGTAAACATAGGCCAATAGCATAATGCCAATAAACTTAAGATTAATATATGTGTTAAAAAATATGCAACTTCATTGATGGAAGTAGCAAATGGAAAACACAACTTTAAAAAAACATTTGTTTTGATTGGTTGTTGATAGATATTTTAATCGCTAATTAATGTTGAAGCCCTTCCTATAGTTCCAAACAGGAACTAATAATAAATCCACTTTCTTATATCACTCTTGTTTAAACATATTTGACTATTTTAAATTAATTAAATATTATCTTCTAGATCAGCACTGTCTAGTGCATGTTTTTAATATTAAAAAAGTAGTAAAAACAGGGTGTTGATCCTTTACACAAACAACCCATTGATAACATTAACTATAACAACATTCTATCAGCATACTAACAACAACATACTTATAACTAACACTTCGTTCAGGTGTAAGGGTTACACCGATATCAAGATATATTTTGGATAATATATCGTAGGGCAAAAACAAATGACATATTTTTTTTGGCTTTGTTGTTGTGGGGTAGGTTGTTCTTGGGATATTTGATTGTCCAAGTTTCTAATGTGCTTTCATGCAAGAGTTTATGACCCGTATCTTTGAAATATTAGTTTTAAGTACTAATAGATAGGAGAGTAAAGGGTTGAGATGGTTGTACATTACATCATTGGAAAATAAGTGAGACGTTGATACAACTAAACAAACTCAACCATCTAAATAAGAAAAATGAGTAGGTGATGACCAAAACAATTAAAAGATGGGCTGAAGGTAGTGAAGTTCCAGGCAAAGTCTAGAAGAACAATTTTAGTTTTGTACGATTTGTTTTTGGACACATCGAATTCTTTTCCTATATGAACTATATAACAAAGCAACAAGGTGTTGTACACAAATTCTTGTAATTTTATAATATAAAATATAACTTGGTTATTGTTTTGTAATACTTAGAATAGATAGTTGTTTTTCTCTATTTTGAAAGCCAACATTTGGCTACCTTGAGTTATTTATTTCAACATACAATTTGACACAGATTAAGCATGACTGAGTGACTAAAGTAGCACTAGACATTATTAGTTATTTTCAAGTGCCAACATTTAGTAAAATCTACTTTTTGAACCCACAAATTTAACTTCTAAAGAACAACAAAGAACTAGTTGAACAATTCAAGAAACTCTTTGTAATAAATCTCAATATTTTGGGCATCTAGTAGAAACAAAGGCATCATAGAATATGAGTTCCTATAAATGGGGAGATCCTATATGGGTGCTTACTAATATTTTTTCCATAAAACGAGGTGCAATTGTTAGCCGATAGCAAGATATACTTTGGTAATATATGTGGGGCATGGGAAAAATTGCATGAAATGTAAATTGCTTTTCTTAAGATTAATTATTTACAATAGATTTCAATTGATGATGGGAACTAAATAAGATCAAACGAAACTTAATTTAAACAAGTATGTTATGATAAATGGTTTTACAACATAATTTTTTTACAATGCAAGAAGAAAATTAACTTAAAAGGTTGATTAGACGTAACTTAGTTTAAAGCAATATAAAAAATTAAAAAATGCATACAATCAAATTCAAAAGCACCATCTCATACCAAATAGATTTAATCTTTCATGAAAATTTTACAATACCTTTTTCCCTGGAAAGATTAGTATGCTTTCTTTCCATCATTAAGAGAAGTATACATAAGTTATATGTAAAAAATGGTAAAATCTGCAATCTACATAGTATTGATAAGATAGTTTCTAGCTTCTATATACACCAGTATATTGGTTTTCAAAATATACTTAGATGCTTGGAGAAGCTTCGTATCTCAGATTGGATGGATTTAAAAATGAATTGGATGATAGGACGCCACCTCAAGAGTTGAGCAAGTTTGAAAACATAAATGTTCTCTCAAAATGGAGAAATATAATTAGTATGAGAATGCATATATAAGGTTTCAATGAATATTATGGAGTTATTAGATGAAAGTGTTTTATTATAGATTATGATGTTAGAAATAGAAATCAAGGAATGTGAGATCTTATTAGAGTACTTTGAGCACGTGTAGTCATTAAGAGTATACAAAGGTTTACAATATGTTTGAGAAATATTTTTTAATATGTGTCACCAATATTTTTTAGAGGATTGACTCAAAAACAAAATTAAAGAATAAAATAAATACACAAATACGTGAAAAAAAATATTAAAGATAAACACACTAATACATGAAAAATAACAAATATAGAGAGAAAGCAATAATATGTTGGCAGAATTGTCAGTGCTCCCCTCGGGATTCGTGACAAGAGACTAACCACCTCCCGTGCGATCCATATCTCTATAGTTTGTATCGGACGTTGATAGATTGGTCCTTTGACGCAATGACAAACTGGGCCAACAAATGGTATCAAAGCATTGGGTCACAGGTTCAAATCCCCTCGAGTAACGCTGAAGGGAAGATTGTTGGCAAAATTGTTAGCGATCCCCTCGGGATTCGTGATAAGGGACTAACCACCTCTCGTGCGATCCATATCTCTACAATTTGTATCAGACATTGACAGATTGGTCTTTTGACACAACGACAAACTGGGCCAACATAATAAATATTTAAAGAAGACATAACTCATGTCCCAATGACCATATCCTCAAGACACTGTTGGAGATTGTTGAATATGGTTGGTCATTGTTGCTGCTAGGATATCTTGTTGTCATTGATGTCAACATATTCTTATGATTTATTTTGGTGTGATTTGAAAGATTTTCTGATCCGGTTTTGCAATTTGGTTTTACTGATCACTGTTTTGCAGATCACTGTTTTGCAGAGGTTGATATTTCCTTTGGTATATTCCAGTGTGATCATATCTTGTGTTGAGACTTTGGGATATTGTTGTGGCTGGTCTTGTGTATCTTTATTTTAGATGGATCATGATTTGGTGCTCTGGAAGTTATCTTTCTTCGTGATAGTAGGTGATTGGTTGTGTTCTTGAGCTTTTAGATGTTGATCGATGAAGATTTTAAAAGAGGTGTTGGTGCAACTATTCTGGATGATTCTAACGTGCTTGCTGGTGTTTCCTAGACATGACTCATTTGTTTTGGTGATCCGCATTGATCGTTGTCCGAGTTTCTGGTGGTTTTCATCAATTGGTATTGATTTGCGTGTTATGTTGTATTTCTGGTGGTGTAGAGTGTTGTGGTTGACCTTGGCATGATTTCCGATGGAGTTGATCATTTGGGAATTTGACTTAGGACCATACTATACTATGTAAATCATTATATTAGTTCGGTGGTTGATCTTTGTGTCGTGTGATGTAATCTTGTAATTGAGGGTTGAGGGTTTTAGTCGACCTTGTTATCAAGGTTGATGAATTGTATATATAGGTAAATTAGTCATGTAGTTTTGGTGTCGATGTTGTGCCTGCATTATCAGAAAGATTTGTGTGTGAACAAGTGATTTATCATTCGGTGTCGAGTTTGAGGTGATATTGGTGTTGCAGAGCAGACAACTGTGCTTAACCGAAAGTATAATCAGGCATTTGGAGATGCTATTCTTTCAGTTCACTTCTTCTGGATTGTAGTTTGAATCTTATTGTAAGTCAGTGAGACTTCCCTGAGGGTTGTAGCCTTCCGGGAAAATATCTTTTGAGCTATGAGCTCTAGGTAGTGTGCCTGAATGCATATGCATTCCCATTGTAATATTTTCACATACTGCTGCAATGTATCATCTTACTGTGGGTAGGATCCCACAGTGGTTTTTCCCTTAACCGGGTTTTCCACGTCAAAATCTTGGTGTTGTGTGTTGTCCTGTTAATTTTCTTATCTATTTATTGCTGCAATCTATTAGATCTATTATTATGCTTAAAGTTTTATATTCTGATGAAGACTGATTCACCCCCTCCCCTCTCAGTCTTCCTTCTTAGCTGCTGCTAACAATTGGTATCAGAGCTAGATCCTTCAGTAGAAGCTTAATCTCTTGAGGAGATCCAGGATGCTAGCTCAAGGTATTATTTTCAAAAAGGACACTCTTAAGGTTTGATGGAAGCAACTATACTATATGGAAGAACCAGATGGAGGTGCACTTGAAATGTCTTGGAGAAGATTACTAGAAGATCACAAAGAATCTCTATGTTGTTCCTCAGAATGGACTATCTACTCCAGATGAGGTTGAGGAAGCAAAATATAATATGAGAGAAAAGGAAACATTGCTTAGTGCCTTGAATGATTTAGAAATGACTAATGTTATGGGACTTCAGACCGCACATGAGATCTAGGAGAAGCTTGAGATTCTGTATGAAGGTGATAAATAGGTGAAAGTTTGTAAGTTGCAGAGTTTAAAAGGAAAATATGAGACATTGAAGATGAGAGATGATGAGAACATACATTCTTTTATGGCTAAGGTGAATGACCTTGTCCTAGGTATCAGATGTTTCAGTGGAAGCATTGGGGAAGATGAAATTGGTGCTAAGGTGTTGAGATCTTTGCCTCCTTCTTATAAACATAAGGTTGCTGCTATTGATGACATCTGAAGTGTGACTATAGTGACAAGAGATATGTTGGTTGGAAATATTGTTGCATTGAGCTGAGTGAGTTTGGAGAATCACATGGAAAGTCTGAAATAATGTTTAGAGCCCCTGGGTCTATATCTGGTAAGCAAAATTATGATCCTAATGAGTGCAAAATATCTAGATATGAAAGAGAGAGAAGAGAGATGGAAGAGCAAGAAAGAGAGCTTGATGAGCTTGAAGCACCGATTGCCCGAAGATTGCCTAAAGGTGTTGGTAAGTATGATGGGAAGTTGCCCTTGAAATATTTCTCTTGTAACAAGATAGAAAATTTTGCTTCTAGATGCTCGGAGAGAATGGCTAAGTATGACAGGTATGCTTTGTTTGATAAGCATGTTAGGAATGATAGATATGACAAGCATGAGAAGTATGATAAGCCTTATAAGTCTGACCGGAAGTTTAGGAACCAGAAGAACTATTATTATATTGCAGATGAAGGTGTTACAGATGATGAATCAGAAGGAGATGAAGTTGTGTTTATTGCCATTAAAGAAGATAGACCTATACCTATTGATTCCACTATTTGTTTTGTTGAGGAGAAATCTTTGGCTACAAAGGTAGAAAAAAAGGATGAATGGGTGATTGACAGCGGTTGTTCACATCATATGACTGGTGATAAAAGAAAATTTGTAAGTATAGAAAGGTATTATGGTGGAATAGTTAGATTTGGAGATGACAAAGCCTATGTAATCCATGGGAGAGGTTCTATTTCTTTTGATGGTAAGCATAACATTGATGATGTCTTGTATATTGAAGGTTTGAATCATAATCTTTTGAGTGTTGGATAGATGATCGATAAGGGTTATGATCTACAATTCAAGGATGGTAAATGCAAGATCTTGAATGCCTCTGGCATAGAGATTGCATCTAGGACTAAGACTGAAGGTAACATTTTTCATTTGAATGTTGGTGAGAAAATTTGTTTGATTACTAAGATAGATGAGAGTTGGTTGTGGCATAGGAGGATGTGTCATATGAACTTTTACTCAATGATTGATATCTTTTCTATACATGTTGTTAGAGATCTACCTAAGATTGTTAAGCTTGCTAATCTGGTATGTAAGGAATGTCAGTTGGGTAAGCAAACAATAATTTCCTTCAAGAGAAAATAATAGATATCTAATGGACTGCTAGATATTGTGCATACTGACCTATGTGGACCTACAAATGTTAGAAGTGTGCAGGGTGATAGATATTTCATGTTGCTAATTGATGATTATTCCAGGATGATGTGGGTTATCTTTTTGAAGGAGAAATAAAAAGCATTGGACAAATTAAAAATATTCAAAACTAAGGTGGAAACTGAGTCTGGATTGAAGGTAAAATGTCTGAGATCTGATAGAGGCGGAGAATTTTGTTCCCGTGAGTTCAATTCATTATGTGAGATGCATGGACTTAGAAGACAACTGTCTACTCCTAGAACCCACCAACAAAATGGAGTTGTTGAGAGGAAGAACATAATTGTTTTGGTTGTTGCAAGGACTATGCTGATTGAAGGAAATGTTTTGAAAATTTACTAGAGAGAATCCATTAGCACTGCTTTTTACACATTCAACAGAGTTCATATCAAAGGTGATATTGGTAAGACCCCTTATGAGCTATGGTTTGGTCATGTTCCTACTATGAGATATTTCAGAGTATTTAGTAGCAAATGTTATATCAAGAGAGATGAAGATATAAGAAAGTTTGATGCTAGAAGTGATGAAGGTATCTTCTTGGGTTATTCAACAAAGAGAAAGGCCTAGTGGTGCTATAATGAGAGACTAAGATAGATTGTAGAGAGTGAAAATGTGAAAGTGGATGAGAACCCTGGGAAGGAGATCAGAGCATATGGTTATGATGATAGTCAACATGTTGTTCTAGCTCATGTTCAACTTGAAGAACCTAAGCAAAATGATTCAGTAGAGACTGTTAATACAGATGTTGTTGCTGCCAGTGAAGATGTTCAGGATCCTGAGACTGAGAATTAGAACAATCAGAAGACTCTGAGGTAGGTAAGATTGAATCATTCTGAAAATAATATTATTGGTGATAAGAATAAAGGTGTGATGACTAGAAGAAGGTTAGCTACTGAAGAAGCATGTTTGATTTCTAAAGTTCAACCTAAAGATGTTGTTGAAGCTTGTAAAGATGAAAATTGGATGAGAGCAATGGAAGAAGAACTAGATCAAATTGAAAAGAATAATACTTGGGAACTTGTGCCTAGACCTAAGGATACAAATGTTATTGGTACTAAATGGGTATTCAGAAACAAATTGAATGAAGTCGGTGAAGTTGTCAGAAATAAAGCTAGACTGGTCTGCAAAGGATACTAACAGTAAGAAGGAATTGATTATGAGGAGACATTTGCTCCAGTTGCTAGACTTGAAGTTGTTGGACTATTGCTTGCTTATGCTTCTTATAAAGATTTCAAGGGTTATCAGATGGATGTCAAATCAACCTTTTTGAATGGTGATCTAGAAGAAGAAGTTTACATTGAACAACCTGATGGATTTTCACTGTCGGATGATTGAGACATTGTATGTAAGTTGAAGAAAGCTCTTTATGGATTGAAACAAGCTCCGAGAGCCTAGTATGCTAGACTAGATAAATACTTATTGAAATTGGGATTTACTAAAGGTGTTGCTGACGATAATCTATATTTCTGTTGGCATTCTACACTCTTATGAGAATAGTTGATGATGTCATTGATGGCAACCAACTGGCAACCAATTGTCAACCCACCGGTAGTTATTGACATCAACAATAGACTTCTACATACACCGGCAGACACTTCACTGACATCGGCAATAATGCATACCAACACTCAAGCCGACATGGAATAAACTTTGTTTATTGTTGTATATTGTAATTATCTTTTGTAAAAGCTGACATGGCATATTGTAAAGACTCATATATATGTATGAGATCTTATAGGTCATTTTGAGTATGAAGGTAAGAGAGATAGAGGAGATGGTGAGAGGATAGATTATATTATGATATAGTTGATAGCGAAGGTTTTTGGTAATAGACTGAGCTTAAACCGGTACTGAACTTGACATAGTTGATGTTGATTTGAAGCAGTACATTGTATTGGATTTTGATAATCCATTTTGTAAGTCAGTGAGACTTATGTTTTGTGATTGAGTAGTGAGCTTTAGGCTGCTAGCCTTCCTGCATGTGCAGGCCCCTCATTGTAAGTAATATTTATTCAATGGCCAGTGAGTGAATATTGTGGGTCACAAATCCCACCGAGGTTTTTCCCACACCGGGTTTCCTCGTTAAATATCTTGTGTTATGGTGTGTTCTCTGTAATGCCCTGCTAGAAAACCCCGAAGGGATAAGCCAAAACACAAGAATAGAGTGCAATAATTTTATTTTATTTTTTTGTTACACCACATTAAGATACAACAAGATATCAAAGATTCAGATTACATAGCGGAAGACATCAACTAACACCTAAAGAGTTTCCCAATGAGATTACTTAAATTTCACAATTCACTTAACTCACACAATTAATCCAATAAGTTGATTATCTTAATAACGAGATAATTCTTAATCAGGATAATTTCTTTCAGAAGATGGAAATATAAATCACAAGCAAAGATTCATCCATTAAGATCTATTCATAATCTTCATTCAAGCTTTTCATTAAAATACAAGCCATACATCTAATATTCTAACACACTAGAATTTCATCATAAACATATGAGATCTTCCATACATACTTAATTTCCTTAACAACAACTGAATATATTCCATTACTCTAAGTTACATTCTTTCATATTCCAATTTATTGCATTTTAAAAGACGATTGCATACATGCATCTACGATAAATCTCATCTAAACCACTTATGCATTCGATCACAATGGCATTCAAGAAGGATTGCATATAAGCATTTAAAGTTAATTCCATCTTATCCACTTATACATTCTAACATAAGCTATTCATACATGATAAAGTTGAATAAGGGAAACATAAGAGAATAACATCACATAACACCATAATGATCTCGGAGTTCACCCCTAAAGGGCTACATCTCCGGGTCTGCTCAACTGCAAGACCCCTCTGATAATTAATAAAGTTAAGAATACATGAGGTTACACCATTACAATCCGGCCATCAAGGCGAAACATAAATAATATACAAGCGACCGCATCGGTCAATAAAAACATAAACGATCCCTGAAAAGAAAAGGATCCAGCTGAACATAATCAAAGCTAATACAAAGGTCCATTGGAGCATCCACAAAACTGAGTCATCACCACCCAAGGTCTAACATGAAACCAAGTACTCACAAGGGCAAAGACAATAGGGCGACCCACAAAAGTGCTCCTAACAGGACAAAACGACAACACACTAGCGAATGTAGGGACAAGTGTCATCACACAACCTGGTATGGTTACCATGGCAGGTCTTCATAGGTCCCGGCCCCATACACTGGGTTACCCTGGAAACCTAATCCGAGCCTCTGGCCCATCCAAGCCTCATGTGGACCCACACATCCTCTCATGAAGACAAGGATGATGGTTTGCCATTTCAGGCCTTCTCACAGCATGTCAAGTTTATGTTAGCACTCGTCCCATGTGTGAGGCACATTTATCTTACTTAGAGATGACATTCTAATCTACTGATAGGTTATCACTTATTAGACTCACTTTCGATGGGTTACCCAGCAGCCACTTTGGGCGCGGCCCCCAATCGAAAGCCACTTTCCCATACGACACTAGACTAAACTCGGACGAACTCAAAAACCAAGGAATAAACATGGTCAGACGAACGGAGTTCAAGAAGGAGGGAACAACCATATGGTCAAACATGACTCAAAAGTGGTACACTTACTAACGGTACTCTAACTAGAGACCCGACCAACTATGGTCAACCACAAATCATCATTCGACACCCACACAAAGGATATGACCAAATACAACACTACCACAAAACAACAGTCAACTCAGAACTGAGGACTGAAATAGGTACCCCAAATCAATCCATACGACAGGGACCTACCAAACAAAGTACAACTTGCCATTACATAAGCAAAAGCGAATACAGAAATTAAACTCGCATGGGTAATATTCAGCAGATAGAATCTTTTCCGAATTGATCTAAACATTAAAAGTCGATCAAGTTTTCTACATGGTCTATATTAGATTGCAGTAATCTACTTCATTTGGATACAGGTTGTTCTTGGTTTTCTAACTCACTGATGTTCATTTGCATCAAACATACATATTAAGCCATAATGAGTTTTTAAACCAAATTCACAAGAATATAATTTAAACAACCATTAACCAATTAATTAAGATATTTAATCTTCAATTAAAACATCATTGACGTACTAGTTCAAAATAAATCCTACACATTTGTCTTTTCCATAACCAATTTACACTATACAGATCAAGGAAATATACATATTTAGGGAAGCCAAATAAAGAAAATCCATTCCCAGATTAACAAATTGTTTCCTTGAGCATATAAAGAAAATTACTAAAATTAACTATTAATTAATGAATATATTTAATAATCCACGATTAATTAAATATAACAAATTAATAATTAATAACAGAATTAACAAATTAAGTATTTAATTACAAAAAAATATGCATTAATAATAAGATAAGATTTGAATATTAATTATTGTATATTTAACCTTATACAATTAATTAATAACAAATTATACTTGAATTATTAATTAATGCCAATATTTAATCATAATAAAAAAAAACTTAATTAAAATATCAAACATAATTAAAAACTTAATTTAAAATTAAATTTAATAATATTAAACTATAATATTTTTATTTTTTTTTTAAAAAAACATTAAAAAAAAATGTTTCTTTTTTTTTTAATACTAAAAAAAACTTAAATATGGGGGAGGGTACCCACGTGGAACTCCATGTGGGCACCCCCCTTGGGAGTGCTTCCCAATGGGAGCACGCAGCCCCCATGGGAGCGCTGTTGTTCCCAAAGGGAGCACGCAGCCCCCATGGGAAGTGCTACTGCCCAAAGGGAATGCAGCACCCCTCCACGTGGTGGGGAAAACTCTCCACGTGGATGGGGTTAAAACATATTTTATTTTCATTTTTTTTTTTTTAATTGATTACTATGTAAAACACAGTCTAGAAAAAAAATAGTCTCCTAGAGACTAACAAAATTATTAATTTTTTTAAAATTTATTTACTGTGAATAAAAAACACAGTCAGTCTCCCAGAGACTTAAAACAAACAATTTTTTTTTTAAAACACACAGCTTCAAATAACCTTAAAATGAGAATTTTCCCAGCAAGAATAAAGTTTCAAATCCTCAAAAAAATTTGAAGAATATCAAACCATAATAATTTCTTCAACAAAAACCCATACTTGGGCAAAATGGGCATTTAAACTCAATAACTCAACCATTCTTCCCAACAACATCTAATTTCTAAAATAGAATTTGAATTTGAGAACACCCAATGGAGATTTAAACAAGAGTTCCTCATGAACAGCCATTTCCAATTGATATCCAATATTTGGTTTTGAAAAAACAAGAACAATACAACCAGAAATCAAAGAGATGGATCTGAATCCTACCTTATCTCGCATTCCTGGCAAGATCTGCTGAAAAGCTCCAATCTGCAGCTCCAGGAATCCTTCCCCATCCAAAACCCCCAAATTACATCCAAAAATATTTTTCCAAAATTATATTTTTTTCTCCAAAAAACTCCATCCCCAAAATTCTCCAAAAGTCTAGGTTATAAGGAAGAGTTGACCAAAATTTCATTTTTTTGGAATTAAATTTTTTTATTTAAAATAATTCTCAAAAATAATTCTTTTCCAACTATATCAATAAATTGAATTGCTTTTCCCATTTAAAATTGATTTTCTCACTTAATTAAATTTAACCTTTCTATTTCAAAAAAACCAACAGAATACAATTACTTCTATTGCAATTAAATTCAAAACTTTATTTTTCAACAGCATATACAAAATGCATTTAATATTTAAAATCAACCATGTAATTTAACTTGCTCCTAAACTGACTTGAGCAATTCGATATTAACGATAATCACATAACGAAACCTCGATTAATTTAGTCCATTAATCTTTAATGCACAAACACATATTTAATCAAATTAAATACTAAGGACTAATTAATCAATTTAACCATACACACCAAGTACGCAAACCAAGAAAGTCAAACAGACAGACCACTCGCAAACCCAACCAAAAGGGAATACCAACGACGACTGACGATGCTCACTTGAGCACGACTATGGTCAACTAGGGTCCTATGACCACCTAATCCAACTCTAAGGATTAAAGAGGTACACTCAAACCTGCAAATCCAGGTGAAGACGAACCTCGCACTCATGCGGCGTTGTACCTGAAATCTCCTGCAACCAAGAGTCATACATGCATACATATATAAACTTAATGAAAGCGTTAGCCCGATATTAATACCACGAAATAGGAACACTAAACAACTTGCATACAACTAGTGTGAAAACCACATCAACAGTTATGCGTTAAATCAAACATCTGACTATAACATTATATTAAGATAAACTAACCAAGATTAAACCAAGATTAGAAATTGATTAGGGCAGGGGTACTACATTCTCTATGTTGTCTCTATTATTCTTATTTACTGCATTAATTCTTATTTACCAATACACTTTTTTGGGATACAAAGTTCTCAATAAGTTTAAATATTCTACTAATCGGTTAGACACTAATTCATCCCCCCTCTCAGTGTCTTTGGGACTGTCATTGATTATAACAATTGGTATCAGAGTTTGGTCCTCTATTTTCAAAAGCCTAACAGCTTGAGGAAGATTCTGACACTAGTACAGATGGAGAACTTAAGAAAATAATTGGAAGGAGCACTTGTAGATTATGATGCAGAGAAATTGAAGGATATCAAACTTGAAGATGATCTGAGGACTGCACAGGAATTCATTAAAGGACTTCAAGAGAGCCATGCTATTGCACAAAATAAAAGAAAAGAACTTCATTAGAAGATGCAGAAAGATGGTGATGAAAAAGAAACTCATAATGAACTTGCAAACAAGGTGAGACAGGAAAATAGTAATATGAAGAATGAAATGCAAGATATGACTATGAGGTTATGTAAAGACATTGAAGACAAGAAGAAGAATGAAGAAGATTTGACTAGGAGACACAATGATGCTGGAAATGAAAATCTAAGACTTAGTCATGAAAATGATATGTTGAAGACAGATCTGATTCACATGCAACATGATAAAATTGAGCTTGTGAGACAAAAGGAAATTCTAGAAAATAAGTTGGCTACCGCAAATCAACACAAAGATAAATTCAAGAAAATTTTAGAGGAGCTTGATGAAATGCTGAAAAGTCAGAAACCTAATGGAGATACAAATGGATTTGGATTTGAAGTTGGAGAAAGTTCTGGTACTGCAAACAATCTAGATCTGAACAAACTGGTAAGACAACCTAATGCTTATAAGTTTAATGGCAAATGCTTCAATTGCAACAAATATTGTCATAGAGAAAATCAATGTAGACTTAGAAACAATCAGAATATTAATGCATCCCCTGGCCAATGTTCCAAATGCAACAAAGTTGGTCATATTTCAGAAAATTGCAGAATGAATGTGAAATGCTATGTTTGTAGAAGATATGGACACTTATCTAATCAATGCAAAACACAAACCGGCGTAGGATATGGAAAGTCTATTTAGAAGAATAATGTGACTTGTTATGCTTGTAACAAAATTGGACATATTGCCAAATTTTGTAGAAGTAAGACTTCACCGGTGAATAATAAAGGATTTAGTTTGAAAGGCAAAGAAAAGGTAGTTGAGGTAAAGCAAGAATTTTCAAAACAATGGATTAGGAAGAGAAATCAGAATGTTGATGAAACTATATCTATACCGGTAGAACAGAGTAATCCTCCACCGGTAGGAGATTCTTCATCCAACTGAGAAGTAACCCTTTGGGGGTATTGCAGTAAGTTGAAAATCATGCAGATTACCCTTGGTTGATGGTGAGAAGATAAATTTCTTCTTTACCAACATATGTGTTAAGTTTTCACTTAACGGGCAAGCATTTAATGTGGTTGGTAAGAGAAATGTCATTATAAATCAGCTAACTTCCCTCTTTTTGAACTCACTGAGCATTCAAATTAGCAAAGAGCGCGAAAATAGAGCGAAGACATTCAAGGAAAAGGTGCAGAGTGATTTCTTTCAAGCATTCAGAATACTTTAAGGCAGCTAAAGGTATTTTTCAATGGCTTCTTCTTCTGCTCTCAAATTTATTCAAAACCCTACTATTATGGAAAATGTGAAACACCCTAGGCCGGTATTTAAAATAATTCCCGAAGTAGCTAAGCAAGATGATTCTATAGGGGCATTTTCAAAAATTCCTAAAGGTGTAGCTTTTGCAGAAGACCCTAGGATGTATATACATTGCAATATAGAAGAACTAGGTTATGAAGAATTGATGAAAATGTATACTAAGGTGATTTGTGATGAAAATGGTGTTGTCAAACCCGAACACAAGATTATAGAAACTCTAGGTTTAGTGGAAATATAGAACATTCCCCAATTTCTGGAAGAAGTAGTAAGAATTATCTTGAGTAGAGCACATGGAGAATTTCTATGGTTGGATTATGTCTGCAAATTTACCCGACAAGCAATTAGGGCAGTGACTGGTTTACCCTCAATCGACAGCAGACCTGACAAAACAAAGAAGATCCCTAACAACAAAGTGATGACCCTAACCGAAGCAACATCTGACAATAGATCACTGAGAGTGGATGATATCAAAGACATAAATGTGAGATTTGTGAGTATGGTGCCAGGTTACAAGACTACACATGCTAACAGACTAAATTCAGTTTCTAGTCTTTGTATAAACAATGCTTATGAGATGGTTAACAACAATGCAATGATAGATGTGTTTGAATGGCTAAAAGATGAACTCATTGATAGTTTGAAGAAGATTAAAGGAGATAAGAAAGGGACATTCCGATTTGGAAATATTTTGGTATGTTTGATGCAGTGATAAATTTAAGAAACTCCCCCTCAATAAAAGATATAAAATCTTGGCGAATTTTTATTTAGTTTGGATAAAAAGAATATTTTTTATTGGCGAATCTTTCATTTTTTAAAAGAAAAATATTAATTTTATTGGCAATTTTTTTATATCAAAAGTTTTGGGTAGAAAATCTTGGTGAATCTTATAGAAAAATACAAGTATGCATTAATTACCATTGAAAATAATTTTATTTAAAAAAATTAATTTTTATCAAAAAGTAGAGGTCTAAGGTGGAAATTATTAATGATTTTAAAGGGTAGGCACTACTTTATATAGTTACTACCATCAATTTAAATTAATTTAATAGCCCTCTTTGTGTTTTGTTAGATAATTTGTATTTAAGATTTGTAGTACGTTTTGTTTTCATACCATTGATTTGGGATGAGGTTAACAATTGCAAAGCAAATCAACCCCCATAAGCATTACAACTTGTAGGGACAATTTACCTCATGGAATGAAATGATGGTCATTAGATTATATTTTGAATCAATGATGGCAACTAAAGATTTTTGATAAAACCTTAAAGTAACTAATAATAATGATGTATTATTGGCAAATTAATTTAATTTTTTATAATAAATTATAAAATTTTGGCGAATTTGATCCAATCATGTATCGAATATTTTGGCAAATATTTGAGTTCAAAAATTTAATAAAATAAACTCTATGGCGATTTAAATAAGACTAAAATTAAATTTTGTAAAAATGTGGTGATTTAGGTCACCTTAAAACTTGAATTATTAGCCAAATATTGATTTCCAAATTTAAAAAAATAGCCAATTGGTGAATATTAGCCACTAAAAAAATCACTAGTTTGATGTTGTATTTCACTAAGGAAATCCCCGGTACAAGACCTAAGGACTTTGGATATGATATATCGGTAGGAAAACAATTACAGGAAGCTTTTACCGGCATGGGAACTGCAAAGGACAACAACATAATTGAATATTTCAAAACTTTCCAAGCTAAAATGAAAACTAGAGAAAGGCTACCACAAAGTCTAGTGGACAAGTATGACAAAGAAATTTGTTTTGTTATCAAGAGAGATGAGACATGGATAGAAGTTGTACTCCCATGACTGTATGGGTGACTGAAATGGGATATGAGGTAGATCTAAACATTCTTGAGACATATGCTAAAGCATTACTAGATGCACCGAGAGAACCATCCGAATAAGTTTTTGGTAGTGCTGAAACTATTGAAAGTGATGAAAACACATTGAAGGAAAGAAAGAAAAGAGAAAAATATATGAGAGATGCTTCTAAGAAAGTTAGGGAAATCAAAGAAAATGCAATGAACATCAGTGGCATATCGGCTAGTGAACTTGAAGGATTGCAACCGAAGGCACACATTTCACCGGTTGGCACAACTTCTGGATCGGGTAGTGACTGTTGGTATTTTGGTATGGTTTTGTCATTGATGTCAACACCTACTAAATACACCTACTTTGGAGATCCAGCAACATTCACCGACAAGCAATAATATGTGCAACAGTTACTGGTATATGATCAACCGGCAGGATATAATGTTCACCGGTACCTAGAATGACATGGAAGACACTTGATAATGTTGAAGACATCATGTGGACGCTTTATTTTGAAGTACTAATCATTGATATATTCTTATTTGCATATTTGCCTTTACCAGCAAATAGGTCCAGGTTATCTAGGGTTACACCGGTAGGTTTATCTTTTCCAGATCAGCATGGCACACTATGGAGATGATTTATTATTGTTATAAATGCACTAAGCCGACATGTTTTATCAGTTATTGCATCAGATATTATATTATTTGTAAAATGTTTTATTGTAATATCTTGTAGAGCCGACATACTAAAATTGGTCTTAGGGTATGGTATAAATGTAAGATCTTATTTGTAAGATCAAGTGTGGAATGCAAAAAAGATTTGAGTGAAGGTATATGCGAGATCAAGAAGAGGTATACACGAAGACATCATCTAAAGGTGAAGTTAGGTTTTTGTAGAAGTATATCAGCATTACACCGGTACTGAATTCAACATATGAAGATGCGATTTTGTACAGTACATTCTTATTGGATTTAACCATCCAACTGTAGTCAGTGTGACTCCCATTTGTGATTGAGCAGTGAGCTCTAGGTTGTTGGCCTTTCTGCATGTGCAGACCCCTCTTTGTACACTTACTATCTGTAGTAGTATCATCTGATTGTAGGTAAGGTTTCCCACCGTGGTTTTTCCCCTTACAGGGTTTCCACGTACAAATATTGGTGTCATGTGTTGTGGATGACTTTGTGTTTATGTTTGATGCATTAATTCTTACCGGTATGGCAATTTACTATTAACATTGTCTACCAGCATACTTAATTGGTTTACGGGTATTAAGCATTAAGTTGGTTAATAAGTTTTTGGTTTGAATTTATTTGACAGTTGATTCACCCCCCCCTCTCAGTTGTCTCCAGGACCTAACAATGACAAGGCAACAAAGTTTTAAAAAGTAGAAAGGAGGAAGAGAAAACCTTCATTGGTACCCTCTCCTTCACCCAAGAGAACAAGGACTTTAAGGAAGAAACAACAGGCAATAAGGGGAACACCAAAGAAGAAACAACAACCTGTTACTCCTTCTTTAGATGATTTATTGAATGAGATAATTGACGATGGAAATCTGACAAATGTACACCAAGTGTATAACACATTTAATGATTCAAACAGGGAAAGCATTGAGAACAATATTATTTTACATCTAGACATATACAAAAAGGTCTTAATTGAAATTGTGGATGACTTACCCGATAATATATATAGGAGATTGGATGCAAAAAGGATTGCAGTAATGGAATTAGATAAGAAACTAAAAGTTGAGAAACTTCTAGATGTACATCCTGTGAATTCAAAATAAGAAATTGATGAATTAATCTTTGAGGCTAACTGATCTGTTTTTGCTAGTGGACACCGACAAGTAAGTTTAATGGTAGGAAGAGTAAAAGAGATTGCAGATGAACCTGCTGATAACTGGGATATATTTTTTGTGGAGAAGGAAAAACAAGAGGAAATGAACCATCCAAAGAAAACATCTAAAGTGTATTAGAAGGATAAGGATAAGGGAAAAGGGAAAGTTGGTGGTATTCCGAACATCAAGATCACTGACAATTTACCGCCACCTTTGGATACGATACCGGTACATACTGATGATCCACCGGTTATTGACACTGAAGGTGTCACACAGGATGACACTAATCCTGAATTTGAGATGCTATTCACCATGAATGTGGACACTCAGAAAGTGAATATTGTTGTGGACAAGGATAGTGCAGAGGTTAAGAATGACAATGTTGACTATGGCAACATGGCTGAGAAACCAATAGAGACTGTTGAGGTTGAGATCCCAACCCAAATAGAGAAATCATTAGAAACAGAGAAACCTATTGAAGGAACAGATGCTGACACAGGGCCACCGGAGATTGAGATACTGACAAAACTTACTGAGAAACCTACTGAGGCAGAGGTACATACTGAGACAGAGAAACTGATAGTATCTGAGACATCAAAACAGTCTGAGAAACCATTGCTTGTTGAGATGCAAACATAGATTGATCCACCAGAGGTAAACACGAGTAGAATGGTTACAACTGATGGAAGCACAAAGGTAATAAAGGAAATTAGTGAGACATCCGACACATCAAGTGAATTCAGACCTACAAATGTTACATAGGTACTCTTGGATTCAATCAAAAAGATAACGAATTGCAATGCATTGGCCTACAAGGCAATTGATAACACTGTACCTATTCTTAAATTGATTGCACCTAATTGTAACATAGATCATATTAAGGATTCTTTAGGCAAATTGGACACATTGTCCAAATGTATTGCTGACAATGTAATAACGGTTGATAAAGTGAATGAGGATACAATAAAGGACAGAGTTGAAAGCAGAAGAAAAAATTCTTTGATGACACCATAAAGAAGTGCACTGAACACCTGAATACATTATTACCAGCACTGAACTCTACTATTTTGGAGTACAAAGAACTATACAGGGAAACATGCAAACCTCACCTTCTGACAGAGGACATAGACAAGGAGATCTATAAAACACAAAAGGAAATTGATGACATAGCAGATAACATAATTGGTTCATCTGGTCACATAACAGTTTTTGAGCAAGAAATGGCAGGATTTGAAGAAAAATTAGAGAAACTTGAAAAAGAAAAGGCAAGGATAAGGTCTAATTTTAGAGAGCTTAAAAATAAGCTTGGTCCTAAGTTGGACAATCTTATTTCCCAGAGAATAGAAATATCTAAGGCATTACTTCAAGGAGAATGATCACCGGAAGATCACATGCATTATCTCACCGGTATGATCCAACAAACTGAGGCAACTTTGAAGGACAACAAAAGGTTTATGCAGAGTTTGAATTTGGTTTTGGCAGATATCTTTTAGATTGTAACCAACCGGTTATAGACTTTGAGGTAAAAGTTTTGTACTCATTTGACTATTTTTGACAACCTTTGTCATTGATGTCAAAGGGGGAGTAGTGGAGAGAAAAATACATCTTCAGAGGAGATCATTTGCTCAGGGGGAGCACATCTTTTTGGAAACTTTTTTGGACTTCAGTTTTTGGAACAGTTTTTGGATTTTTCTCATGAGTGTTGCCATCAATGCCAAAGGGGGAGATTGTTGGCATTCTACACTCTTATGAGAATAGTTGATGTTGTCATTGATGGCAACCAAATGGAAACCAACTGGTAAACATCTGTCAGCCCACCGACAGTTACCGGCACTGACAATAGACTTCTACATACACTAGTAGGCACTTCACCGGCAACGGCAATAATGCATACCAACACTCAGGCCGACATGGAATAAACTTTGTTTATTGTTTTATATTGTAATTATCTTTTGTAAAAGATGACATGGCATATTTTAAAAGATTCATATATATGTATGAGATCTTATAGGTCATTTTGAGTATGAAGGTAAGAGAGATAGAGGAGATGATGAGAGGATAGATGATATTATGATACAGTTGATAGCGAAAGTTTTTGGTAATAGACTGAGCTTAAACCGGTATTGAACCTGGCATACTTGATGCTGATCTGAAGCAATACATTGTATTGGATTTTGATAATCCATTTTTTAAGTTAGTGAGACTTTTGTTTTGTGATTGAGCAGTGAGCTCTAGGCTGCTAGCCTTCTTGCATGTGCAGGCCCCTCATTGTAAGTAATATTTATTCATTGGCCAGTGAGTGAGTATTGTGGGTCACAAATCCCACCGAGGTTTTGCCCACATCGGGTTTCCTCATTAGATATCTTGTGTTATGGTGTGTTCTCTATGTTGTCTCTGTTATTCTTATTTACCGGTACACTGTTTTGGGATAGAAAGTTCTTAATAAGTTTAAATATTCTGCTAATCGGTTAGACACTGATTCACCCCCCCCCCCCCTCTGCTCAGTATCTTTGGGATTGTCATTGATTCTAACAATTTCAAGATTGAAAATCATAACATTCTAATTGTTGAAGTCTTTTTTGATGATATTATCTTTGGTGGTGACGATGACTTGAGCATGAAGTTTTCCCATGATAGGCAGAAATAATTTGAAATGTCTATGATTGGTGAGATGAAATTCTTCTTAAGTTTGCAGATTGCATAGATAGGAAAATGTATATTCATATCTCAAACTAAGTATGTGAAGGAATTGTTGAAGAAGTTTGGATTAGATGACTCCAAACCGGTTGGAACTCCTATGGTGTCTGGTTGTAAATTGTCAAAGAATGATGAATCTTCGAAAGCTGGTCAAAGTTTGTACAGATCTATGGTTGGTGGACTGCTATATCTCACTCAGACTAGGCTAGACATTATGCATGGCTACTAGATATCAAGATGATCCTAAAGAGAGTCATGTCACTGTTGTTAAGAGGATATTCAGATATATGAAAGGAACTATGGATCATGGTTTATGGTACCCAAGGAATGATGATTTCATGTTGTGTGCCTACACTGATGTTGATTGGGTTGGTGATGTAGATGACCGGAAGAGAACTACTGGTGGAGAATTCTTTTTGGGTAAGAAGTTGGTGTCATGGGCTAGAAAGAAACAAGATTTCATGTCCTTATCTACTGCTGAAGTTGAGTACATTGCCGCTGCTAGTAATTGCACTCAAGTAGTTTGGATGAAGCAAATGTTGAAATATATCAGAATTATTCATGATGAGCCTATTGTTATATACTGTGATAATTCCAGTGCTATCAACATGTCAAAGAATCTGATACAACATTCAAAGACTAAACATGTGTCAATCAAATATCATTACTTGAGAGGGCAAGTCAATGAGGAGAAGGTGAAGCTAGAGTATGCATCTACAAAGGAAAAGATAGCTGATATTTTCACTAAGCCTTTGCTTGCAGAAACATTTGCCTATTTGAGAGACAAGTTAGGGGTATCCACCCCTCCTAATGAGAACTATATGCATTGAGTTGCATCGATCTGATGGATTTCAGAGTCTTACTCTTTTATCCAGATTGATGAGATGGTGCTGCTCCTCTACTGGAGTAGTCTGTGTTTCAGAGGGAGAGAGATTCAAGTTTCTATTTTGAGGGAGAATAAGTTTGGTTATCTGATTTGAGATCTTTGGCATTTTTGTCAAAGGGGGAGAGAGATCATGTAAAAAACTATTTTATCTATCTTGATCTTAGGGGGAGTTTGTTGGTGATATCTTCTTTCTTTGCATTAACTATTTTTCACATTCATATGTTGCCATCAATGCCAAAGGGGGAGATTGTTGGAGATTGTTGAATATGGTTGGTCATTGCTACTACTAGGATATGTTGTTGTCATTGATGTCAATGTATTCGTGTGATTTATTCTAGTGTGATTGGAAATATTTTTTGATCTGGTTTTGCAGTTTGGTTTTGCTAATCACTATTTTGCAGAGGTTGATATTTCCTCTGGTATATTCCGGTGTGATCAGATCTTGTGCTGAGACTTTGGGATATTGTTTTGGTTGGTCTTGTGTATTTTCATTTCATATGGATCATGATTTGGTGCTCCTCAAGCTATCTTTCTTTGTGACAATTGGTGATTGGTTGTGTTCTTGAGCTTTAAGATGTTGATCGATGAAGATTTGAAAAGAGGTGTTGGTGGAACTATTTCAAATGATTCTAACTTTCTTGCTAGTGTTTCCTAGGCGTATCCCATTTGTTTTGGTGATCCACATTATCATTGTGCAAGTTTGTGGTGGTTTTCATCAATTGGTATTGATTTGCATGTTATGCGATATTTCTGGTGGTGTAGCGTGTTATGCGGTTGATCTTGGCATGATTTCCAGTGAAGTTGACTGTTTGAGAATTTGAATTAGGACCATACTATGCTATGTAAATCATGATATTGGTCTGGTGGTCGATCTTTGTGTCATCTGATGTAATTTTGTAATTGACGGTTGAGGGTTTAGCCAACCTTGTTATCAAGGTTGATGAATTGTATATATAGGTAAATTAGTCATGTAGTTTTTGTGTCAATGTTGTCTCTGCATTATCAGAGAGATATTTGTGTGCGAACAAGTGATTTATCATTCAGTGTCGAGTTTGAGGTGTTGCAGAGTAGACAATTATGCTTAACCAGAACTATAATCAGGCATTTGGAGATGCTATTCTTTTAGTTCACTTCTTCCAGATTGTAGTCTGAATCTTATTGTAAGTCAGTGATACTTCCCTGAGGTTTGTAGCCTTTCAGGCAAATATCTTTTGAGCAGTGAGCTCTAGGCAGTGTGCCTGAATGCATATGCATTCCCATTGTAATATTTTCACATACTACTACAAAGTATCATCTTACTATGGGTAGGATCCCACCGTGGTTTTTCCCTTAACCGGGTTTTCCACGTCAAAATCTTGGTGTTGTGTGTTGTGTTGTTAATTTGCTTACTTGTTCATTGTTGCAATCTGTTAGATCTATTATTGTGCTTAAAGTTTTATATTCCGGTGAAGACTTATTCACCCCCCCCACCCCTCCTCTCAGTCTTCCTTCTTGGATGCTGCTAACGGACACAAAATAGTATAAAGAATCATGGTGTCCTTGGGAAAATATGTCATGCCAATGTTTTTTTATTTTTGAATTTTATTATAATATGATTTAAGAAGACACACAAAAAAAGAAAACATTCATAAAAATATATATAAAAGAAAAGAGTAACAATATTGGGTGTTTGATCAAGTTGAACAAAAATACTTTAGTGATTGATGATGATGATAACATTGTTGATATGAGAATGATATATCTTTCTTAGGAAGATACAAGGATTATATATATCTTGTTGACAATAATTGGTTGGTTTAATAAGGTTTATATTTTTTTTTTAAATGATAAACTTTATAAATATTTTACCATATGGGTAAGTGGAAGTAGTAAAAATAGAAACATTTTTCTTAAAAATAAATAAAAAAATTACACTTGGAGTAAAATTTGAAACACTTCCACATATAATCTTAAAAATGTCTAATAATATGAAATGTAGGATTTTAAGTTTAATTTAAGTATGTAATTTATTCTAATACTCAAATGATAAAAATAAATTTTATATAGGATGTACAAAAATCACCTTCCTAAAAATTCCATAACATGCACATGTACAACAAGAATAAGACTAGGGCTAAAATATCTTTGCCCTTCTATTTAGCCTCTTCTCTTAACGAGAGCTTGGCCAACCATATTAAAAAACCCAGTTCCTATCCTCTGGGGCACCAAGGCCTCATTCTACTGATTTATGAATATATGAAGGATAAGACTAGGGCTACCAAGGATGACCCTTTGATCCTCAATGCTCAGATTTCTAAGAAAGGCATAGACTCTGTTTCAACTGGGGAGACTAGCACCCCTACCCATAAAAAAAGGAAGGTTGATATTGTGTAGGAAGAAAAGGATGTGCTTTGTGAGGAAGAAGAGGGAAATAATAAGGAAGACATTTTTGAAATGGAGATTAACAAGGAGGAGAATTATGTGGAAGGAGAGGAAGGGGGCAATTCTGAGAATCGTCAACCTAATCTTGAAGGCTCGAAAATTGAGAAAGAGGCTTTGAAGCCTAAGGAAGGTGAAAACCCTAATGCAGAGGAGACAGAACATAGCAAGGATTCTGCGGACACCATTCTAGATACCACCCACAATTGCACCCTTGAATTCTTCAATTTTTAGAAGTGGGTGGTGGAAAACATTACCAGCATGCAGGGTAAACAAAGGGAGTTGGAAGTTAAGATCAACAAGCTGATCAACATGTCTGACTCTGGGAAGCAGCATGAGGAGACAGAGAATAGTGAAGCGGAGGAAGAAATGGAAATGGAAGACTGGCTGGAGAAAGACTTGATAAAAGGCGACCTGAAACATTTGGAGGACGTCATCAAAATACTGAAGGAACAGGTGGAGGAGGATAAGGACAATGTCAATGCCCGGATGGCTAGAAATGAGAAAGCCTTGAAAAGCCTTATGGACTATAGCCTCCAAATTCTAAAAGTCTCCTCCCAGTACATGAACACGCTGGTGAATCATTTGGAAAAGAAAAACCAGGAGAAGAACTTGGGTGTTATTGAAGATGCTCCTACTTCTAGCCTAAGCCACCAGATCCCTAGGCGCAGAACCAGGCAGACTACGGTGGAGAAGGATATGAAGATGAAAGAAAGCCAGACTGCTCAGGAAAATACCGACTTGAGGGAAGCGGGCAAGGCAATGATGCTTTTGGTGCAGGATGCAGAAGAAACCATGAAGAATTTCTAATTTTTGTTTTTGTTGGGCTTGGGGCCAATTTCTTGCTGGCCTCTTGCTGTCCTTTCCTTTGTTGCTGGTCTTTTTGCTGGTTCTTTTGCCGCTGTTGTATTTTGTTTCTTTCCTAAATATCTTTCATATGTAACTGGGTTTCGGGTCCCTTAAAACCTATTTTTAATTAATCAAAAACAAGAATAATTATTATTATTTTTGATAAAAGTGGATAGAACCACTGAACTATATTAAATTTTAAAAGGTTTTTATAGTGTCTGGTTCAAAAAGCACTGAAGGGAAAGAACCAGTAAGAAAACCCTTCAGTATTGCTTAAGTAACACAAGCCTATTCTACCCAATACCAAATGCCCATTGGCATAATACATCAAAAAACCCATCCCAATTACATAAGCCACATTAGATATAAAGGAAGCCGCCAACATAAGCATATAGAAGGAAGATTAAAGTATGATCACCAAAGGATGCATATCCATTGCTGCCAAAAAACACCAGTCTAAACCACCCTTGTCTATGAAACACAATTCTCCAAACCACTGGTTAGAATGATACCACATAGCAGAAATGAAACCAAAATCAGAGACCCTGTCAAAATAAACATTGTGATCAATCATAGCAGAACCCACACCAAAGAAAAGCCACACCAAATAAGGAGGTTGATGAAGACTACAACTATGCCCTTCTTTACTTCAAATATTCCAAAACCGAGGAAGGGATCTCATCCACACTTACCTCCCGCATATTAGCTTCATTGTCAATGGCTAAGTTAGCCAAGAAATCTGCAATCTTATTCACTTCTCTATAATAGTGGGAAATCAAAAAGGAATCAAAAAAATCTAATTTTTGCAAAATATGATCAAGTATATATTGTAATTGCCAACAATTCGACTTCTTTTTCATGACACTTTGAATAATAACCATAGAATCACCCTCAATTATCAAGTCCTTAATTCCCAAAGATATAGCCATATCCAAACCAAAGGACAAAGCAAAGAATTCTGCATAATTGTTAGACTTGAAACCAATCGCATGACAACGAGCCTGAACAAATCTTACTTATGATCATATATTACCATACCTGCCCCTCCCAGGCTAGGGTTCCCATGAGAAGCACCATCAAAATTCAATTTAAAGTGCCCTTGTGAAGAAGGTTTCCAGCAAGCAAAATTTCTCTTACTTATAGCATTAGTCTTATTTAAAATAGATCCATGAGAAGGTAAGACTGATAACATTCTCCAAACTCGAGTATAATTATTAATATGATATAATATGACCTTTTTTATTATAAATTTTATATTACAATGTGGTTAAACTATTTAATATAAAAAATGTAGCTACACATTTTCCAGCATCAATTGAGTGCAAAATATCAGTGAAGGGCATACTAAATGCAGCTTGGATGGCCAGAGTCTTAAAAAATTGCTAAATTCCCATTTGTCCATTAATCTTGTTTCCCCTGGAAAAACAACAATAATGGTGCATTGGAGTTTCAAAACACAGTATTAAAATATTCAACACAATAGGAATGGAGGCATAGGCATCGCTCCAGCTAAACCGATTATCCGTACCTGCGACGTAATTTTTTTTTCCTGCCCGTAAAATTTTTCAGGTGTCAGACATGAGTAGAAACCGGTGGGGTTTCACCCCATATATATAGCCTATCGGCTAATAATCCAAAACATGTTGAATATGAATGGGGCATTGAGAGGGACATATTAGAAGGAAGGCTCGCTCAAATGTGATTTATAACTCCACGCCTTGATTGATCTGGTGGTTGATTGTACTCTCAAGAATTCATTCTTCTTTATATATTGTATTGCCCCTATGATTATGGTTGGAGACTATATTAATATTATACTTGCCTTTTATGTTTGCCTAAATAATGGTGTTTTTCATTTCTAATTATACAATTTTTTTGTGAAATCAAATGCGAGTTTTTAGTACTAAATAAATTTGTAAAGATTTAAACGTCCCAAATTTTGAATAAATATCATTATTGAAATACGTAACAATATAACCAATATCTAATAGTTCTAACATATAGCTTTTTTTTTTTTATCTTAGAGAGATCGTTGTTGTAGTCTTGCTTCTTCTTTCTTCTTGATGATTGTATATGGATTGTTTTGCATTTTAGAGTATCTCTCGAAGGAGAATCCAGGTTCTATATGAAGACCGTCTAATGATTTAACTCTAGACATGGTTGTAAATGTCAAGCCTTGCCTTTCAATTGCTCCTATATCAATTGTTGCCTTCTGGAGTGTCAAGTCTTAGGATTTGTGGACTATTATAGCCCATGCCATCTTAAGTGGGACTTGTCTTATGTTTCCCAGTGATATTGGAGTTATTGGTATAACTTTTGGATATGTTGGATTCCATGGTGGACCAGTGTAGTTAGCAATTCTTGTTATAACATATGATGGAATATCTGGTGGCTTGGACCCATATTGATACACTATGTCGAGTACTTCACCTAGAGCTCCATTTATGAGGCATTCTTTGGTCCATATGTTTGTTGTTAGCATTATTCGTTGGCCTTTACATAACAAAACTTGTTTTTCGATATTTTCATCCTCAAATTTAGCATTTGGTTGACTTCGAACATTTGTCGCATCGCTAATTGCAACTGGAATATTCAATTTTCTTAACATCTTTGTGTAAGCTCCTTGCTTGTGCATGACTTCAACAATTGCCAATCATCCTGTTCTGGTTGTGCATTCTGTATGTTGGTAATAATTTGTCTAAACTGAGTTGTCCGATCATTGGGTTATTGTTTTTGTATAGGGAAAAATGTGACATAAATAATATAACTGAAATATGTAATATTTAAAGAGGTAAGTTTTGTATTTTATGACATGCATTCACAAATGTAAACTCAACAATCTACATATATCTATTTATCATATATATTTTCTTTGAAAATCATATAGCTCAACATAACATTCAAATTAAGGAGGCACAAATATCACACTAAGTAATATTCAATATAATTAATATTGCAAGGATTCTTTTGTGCAATGATATTACAATGAATATGTAGTAAATAGCAACTAAGTTTTTTCATATAGTTCTTGCTTCAAAATATTTGTGCAATGATAGTCCAACAAGCACTTAAAATTATACCTTAGCATTGTCATATATATTTGCTTCAAAAAACACATAACTCAACACATAGTTCAACATAATGTTCAAATTAATGAGACATACATATGACACTAATTAACATACACTAAAAGTAATATTAAAAGAAATACTTTGTACAATGATATTACAATGAGTATATAGTCAATAGCAGATTCACTTGTGAACTACTGTATTTTTAGTAGTACTTTTGAAAAATAGCAATGTGTAGAGATATATCTTAGCTCGGTAATGAAGACACTATGCTTCACCATCAATGAAGTTGTGTTCACACACAATAAAGCCTCTGCTTGCTCAGGATAAATAGAGTTGATTCCAATGCACCGCAAGCTCTTTGGTTTTGTTTTCATTCAGTGTTAAAGGCATGTGGATGTACAAAATATTCAATTAAAAATATTTATTATATTATGAAATATAATTTTAATGGAACAAGTGATGAATAGTAATGATATAAATATATTTAAAAAAATTTAAAGCATAATATATTTTAATTTTTTATTATTTTATTTAATTAAAAATTATTTTATTTACTACAACTTAAATTTATCTACAATGTAATCTTTATTATTTCAATAAAAAATCTTAAACTATTCTTAAATGAATTCATTTATATATTAATATAATATTTTTTAGTTTTTAAAATTTAAACGTTATTCAAAATCACTCTAAGCACAATATTAACCTTATTTGTTGGTAACACTATAAATTGTATTTTCAACAAATTTTAATTCTATTAAATTACATATAAATTATTCAACAATTCTTTAATTTAAACATATAATTTTATAATTCAATATATAATATACAATATGTATTCTTTAATAGTATACAATATGTATTTCATAATTCAATTTTAAAATTATTTTGAATGTTTGAAAAGCATCCACCAAGAATTGCAAAAATAAAAAAAAGCTAAAAATTGCAATCTTATTGATACAATTTTAAATTAAAAGCAATATGTAAAATCACTATTATTTTCCCAATTTCACATTTATAAAGAATCTTATTCCCATAGAGTGACCATTGCGGTCTAGTAAAAAAATATTATAATATTAAATGTCTGTCTACACATTCCATACAAACATGTTTTATTTATATTATAATAATAATCCAATAGATTTAGTAACCATAGTGGGAAGCATATTTTTTCTCAATATCTATAGTGGGAAGCATGTTTTATTTTTGGTCTCCATACCAAAAATAAAACATGCTTCCCATTCCATTTGGTCACTAAATGTAAAGTTTAGAAGTTAGGATTTGAATTTATAATGAAGACGACATTAAGTGGCCTAATCCAAGATTTCAAATGATCAAGATATGTGGATTATTTTAAAGTAAAATATTCTACAATAAAATTTAGCTAACAAATTCTAAATAAAAATTAATTTAAATACTAAATAAATCAAATAAAAAAAAGCTTTATATTTACAAATGACATATAAATTCAAAAAATAAAAACATGAAACATACGTTGTTACCCCTTACATATAAATACCAAAAAAATCACATATTTTCGTTTAAACATTATTTTAATTTATGTAATATTTTTCTAAATAATTTTTAAAAGAACCAAATAAATATAAAAATAATACAAAAGATCAACATTCTTCTCATTAAGTATGTTATAATAAAAATTTGTGATAAAAATAGAAGACAACTAAACCGTTCTCTATGTACCTTAGAACTTAAATGCCATTAAGAATTCAAAACTGTATAAAAATATGGAATTGTAAAGAAAATGACGGGACAATGATACCGAAAAAGGGTAAAAATATGATGAGGGTAGAACGAGTGACCAGTAGTTCTCAAATTGGCTTTTATCGATACAAGTGCAATGTTAGTCGTAGATGGGCTCTCACAGCTTGTCCATTTCATATAATAAATACCTTTAGCATAATAAACAAAAAATGGTTAATTTTAAAGATATGCATATGGGTTTGTTTGAGTGTATCCACTTACTAGATAATTGGGTAATGACACGTAACATGTGAAACCTATCTATCCTAATAATACATTATTCAAGACCCCTCTATTAACAAACTAGTAAAGTGTGTGTAAACTATTTGATCATGCATTCAGACTATGGCTAACACTTATGTTACAATAATTTACCTACATAAATTTGGCACATTGTCATTTCTTATCAAAACCAGACCTAGTTTTGGATACCCTTGTTAAGTCATGTTTGTATTAACATAGTAATATAATTCATGTAAAAGACTTAGAACATATGATGATAAATAGGTATTTAACATATAAAATATGGCCAAGTTTCATTGCATTCATCTATTAACTCTTTATTCAAATGGATTACACTAAGGGGTTCTATAAGTGCCTTGCTCTAAACTTTTAGTTTATATGCATGCAACACAAACCCTGTGTGATTTAAGGGAAATGTTTTGTTTAAATGAATTCTACAACAACACAATCATATGATGTAATCTATTTAATTGAACTACACCTTTACACCATGTGATATGTGTTCTTAACACTTGAATCAATCAATTGCATGATTCTTGATGCTTTCAATTTACTTACAAAAATATTGCACATAATGAAAAATTGTCACATTATAATACCAATATCCTTATTATGTAAAATTTTGTCTTGTCCTTCAAACAACTAATGCAAAACACAACTAAAAAAATTTATGCAAATTGGTGATAAAGGTTCTATAGTGTCACAAAGTTTCACCCTTATGCAAATTGATGATAAAGGTTTTATAGTGTCACAAAATTGCACCCGTATGCAAATTCATGCTTATCTAGGCCCCATTTTATCATTCTTGGAATTTGTGCTCAATATGCTTGACCTAGATCGATTCAGTATATATTTCCAACTTCATTGCCCCATTTAGGACCTTATGTCCCAATTTGGGCCTACTTTGGAGGGAGCATGGCTCCTAGGGTGCCCTGCTCCCCTTAGTTTGGCCTCAAATCGAAATCACACAATGTTTGGCTTGATTTAGTTGTAAATCTTTTCTCGTGTCAGCCCGCTCTGTATTTTGCACCTCTAAATGCTTGGGAGAGGTATATAAGCAAGGTATCCTCCCTCATTTCAAGGATATGATGAATAAAGGATGACAATATTATATAAAATTTTCAAGAGCAAGTGATCAAACATCAAGACATTGAAGACTAGGAGTTTGTGGCAGATCCATGCATTTGTGATGGCCTCCATGATATTCTCTTTCTAAGTCAATTACTAGACAACATCAAGCATCTTCATGAGCATTTCAACACAAAGGAAGCCTATGAAGGTATAAATATTTCAATTTTAGTTCTTGCCTCTACTACCTAACAACATGCTTTCAATTTTAAGGTTAATTCATAAACTGGGGTTTGACTTAAGCGAACCCCCATCTCCCCAATAATTTCCTCTCTTTTTTTGTGTGTAGGAATAGGTGACGAAGCTATGGAAAGAGGTACAAAATCATCAGACAGATATCTACAATCTACAATTTGTCAGAACTAAAACTAATGGGAGTGGGTTGAGCTGGGCGATTAAGTCCCTACACTTTTGCCT
This sequence comes from Cryptomeria japonica, assembly GCF_030272615.1. Taxonomy (NCBI): domain Eukaryota; kingdom Viridiplantae; phylum Streptophyta; class Pinopsida; order Cupressales; family Cupressaceae; genus Cryptomeria; species Cryptomeria japonica. Next base: position 163,135,004 of record NC_081414.1, read on the forward strand.
CAAATTTGGGCTATAGGTTAGTTATATTTTGTACTTCTACATACTTTTTTTGGAATTGGGTTTTGAGTCAGTTGTCATCTTGTACATGCAGAAAACTATTATTTTAGCTTACTTGCTCCTAATTTGTTCATTCTTCCTTACATTTACATAGTCACTTTCAACTCAACAATGAAGGACCACTGCATCCACTTTGTGCTTGAGCCATCTTGAGCCTAGTGGACCATTCTCAGGTTTTGAATGTAATAAAAGCGTAAATAGGCCTTGTTTCCTAGTTTGCATACATTTGGCTAGTGAACCCTATTTCCCCACTTTACATTTTGGTGAACTCGGTGTATCTTATGCCCACTTTTGATTTTAATTTTTAGATTTGATTTATATCCATTACGTTAATATAGTGGATAGTTGTTCACCAACATTTACATTTTGGTGAACCCAACGTATTTCATGCTTCTATTTGGATGTCTAGATCTAATTTATTTTACATTTTATGCATTTAGAGATTCAAGTTTTCTTCATTCTATGCAATTATTGAATTGTTAATTTGATAAAATTTATATAGTTTAGACATTTACTTGGTGTATGAGTTTTATGACCTTAAGTCCTACATCTAATATCCCTATGAGAAAAATTTACAAACTTATGACTTCCCTAAAAGGTGTAGATTTCGAGTCAATTAAAATTCTCCATGGGAACTTGGGTGAAACCTTTATACTTGCGCATGAAATACCTAACATTATTGACAAGCATTCTTCCCATACTTCTCATGATGAGGATGACTCCCTAACACGAATGTCTCATACCCAAGTAGTAAAGCTTGTTCATGATTTAGAACATTTAACATTGGATAGGTCAAGAATACTTGAATACTGAGGTCATGCCCTTGATTAAAGGGTTGAGGAGGATGGTTCAAAATGATGAACATGGTGTGAATTTGTTGCATCATATATGTCATATTGTGAATGATAATATTATGTCCATGAAAAGTTGTGACAAGGTTATTCACTTTTCTACTCCTAATAATGTTGAAATTCCTATTTCTATTCCAACATCATTGCCTAATGTTCCTACTTATACCCAACCTATCATTTCTACATCTACATAAAATGATAATTATACACATGTTAGTCTTGGAGGAATCCCTATCATACCACCTTCCATGAGTGTTTTATGTCCTTAACAAACATCTCCTATACCTACTTATCACCATGCCCCATTTTAATATTCCAAAGCTCCATCCATTTCCCATACCATTCCACATCCTTCATTATCCAACATGTCCAATACCAACCTATCTAATGAGGCAACCATTAATAGTCTTGCCCAAACTATGTCCTCCTTGCAACAACAAATTGCTTCCATAATCCAATCTAAGTTCAATGTTCCTACATGTGATGTTGCAAGACCACTTTATTTTTATGTGGTTCATCCCATGCCCCCTGAGGATATTGAAATTCCACAATTGGAGGTGTACAATGGAAAAGGTGATCTCTTGACTCGTGAAAACATTTTGTACCTTATTTAGTGACTTCTCAAATGTTCATAGATTGATGACTAAATTGTTTGCTAGGACATTTCAAGATAAGACCTTACAATGGTTTTGTTATTTACCTCCTTATTCTATTGATTCTTTTTTAAAACTGGCTAATGCTTTCATACAATAATTTCAAAATAACATTGGTCCTCAAATTTCCTTGACTGATTTGATCCAATGTAAACAATGTGTTAAGGAAAAAGAGACTGATTTCATTGGTAGATTTAAACATTTGCATGCTCAAATATCTTATCATATGCCTAATATGGATGTTCAAAGAATTTTCATTTCTAATTTGCAAAAAGACATTAGAGATAATATTTTTTTAAAGTTTACCTCTTTCACCTAGTTGTGTGCAGTGCTTCATAATTATCAGCTTCAAGTGATCCAATTTGAGGCATCCACTCCAATGGTTCCAATTGATAAGAATGATGTTGTTCAACAAGCTTTCCCAAAGTTTCAAAAACCAAACAAAGGATTCATTAATATCAATAATTCCTCAAATAATATTGATGCACACATGGTAGTTCCAACACTAGGTGTGACTCCTTTATCATCTATATTTAAATTAACACATAATTTTACACCTCTTTTTGACTCTTTGCATAATATTATGTTGCATTTGATTACTGCTAATGTTTTTAAACATCCTCCCTTTAAACCACATGACCCTTTCAAACCATTTCCATCTTCTTATGATCCCAAAATGTTTTGCAAATATCATCGTCAACCAGGCCATGATACTAAGAAGTGTTATAGGTTGAAACATCTTGTCCAAGATTTTGTTGCTTCCAATACTGTAATTGTTGCAGGTGTTAATAACAAAGGAAACAAATCAGTTGCACCCCCTAACCAAACTTTAAAATCTATACCAATTCTTTTCCTTTCTCATTCCACCAACAACATAGAACCTTCCAGCTTATTCCCTTCCTCTTCCACCAGTGTTGTGCCCAACAACCCTTCCACCATGAATCTTGATAATACTTGTGTTGAGGCCAATAATATTGTTAACCTTATTGAACAACCCAAACTCAAACCCAAACCTAAGCCTGAACCTTGCATTACCTTTCATCCAAAGGAGAATATTAAGGCACTTGATGGACCCCTATACATTGTAGCTAAGATTAATGACAAATTTTCTCAGGGTGTGCCTATTGATCCTATGTGTATGGTGAATGTTATAACTAAATAATATATCTTTACAAGATAATTTCATCGAGACTCTTATGACAAATCCTATGTGATGATTAAGACTTATAATGGTATTACTTATCCTATCAATGGTTCCATTACCCTTCTTGATGAAGTTGGTAAAAAGTGCTTAGATATTACCTTTGTCGTTATCCCAACCTCTGACCAATTCCAAGTAAGACTAGGATTTCCTTGGCTTACCTCCATGAAAGCTATTTCTTCTCCTATCCATAAGTGTTTGAAGTCCCCTTATAATGGAGAAATTATCACGATTAGTCATAGTCTCTATAAGCCTATAGCGTGTCATGGAAATTTTGACCTTGACTTCTTTTGGCCTCAAATACCAAAACCATTACAACCTTGTCAAGATGTTTTCTTCTTATCTTACAAAAATATAAACATGAAAAGATTTTCAAATTAAGAAAGCATAAGAATGTCCCACCTCTTCATCCTAGACCCACACTCCTTCCTACATTTTCCATTTTTTATATTTATGCTTCAGTTCCTCCTCCTATTTAATACAAATGTCTAACATCCTCTATTTCTCCACCTAGTGATGTTCCTTTTGTTCCTCCTACAAAGAAAAGGAGCCAATGTTGGTTGATCCCAAACCCTCTCAAATTTCAAACCAAACCAAACGAAATCGCACTGCTCATGATCAATACCAAAGATGTCATGCTAAGGCCTATGAACTTGCTTCCCAAACCATTTACTCCCCTAAGATACCTACCAATGCTTTGATCCCATTTGACCAAACCATAACTAGCCCAAGGGAGGAAGAAAATCTTAAGAAAATTAAATTGTCTAAGCATGATAATGGTCATTTTCAAATTAAAGATTCTATTGTGATTAATCTAGATGGTGATATGGATTATAATTATTCTAATACTAACAATGTTGATATAAATATTACAAATAGGTATAATGATTTTGTTGATATTTATGAGGTTATTGAAATCCCTGAATTATTTACAAGATTTTCCAAATCATTAACCCTAGCTCCTAGTGACAAACAAAATTACATATCATTAGAGCATGGTCATTTTTTAGAATTTGAAGTATATCCATCTACCATTCTTGATATTTCTCCTCTTGCATCTTGTACAACTTCCCTAAATAATGTTGAGCAATATTGGGAGGTAGATGATTTTCTTGACTATCTTCATTAATGTCATGGATTCTCTCTTATGTATTTTCCTATTCATAATGTGCTCCCCCCATGATGTGATGCTTGATATGTCTTTGTGTTATGTTAGGTTCTCTTTGAATGACCCTTGTTACTTTGTTGGTCCAAGGTAATAAAGAGACAAAATCCATTGTATCTAATTTCTTCTATTTGTTGTGCATTTTCTCTTTGTTCCTTGTGTTGTCTACTTGGGGATGAAGAAAGGCATTGAGATCTCTTTTGGTCTCTTCCATGTTGACCCAAAGAGACTTTTGTTTTTCATCCTATGTGTTCTTCTTCCTATAGTGTCATAAAATTGCGACCCTAGCAATTTACGACTGCATTAGGGTCCTCATGCATGCGAACTCGAATCCTCTAGCCTGATCGGAGACCGAAGAGTGCTCAGCTTGCAGAAATAGCTTCTTCCTTGGCCTCTACATCACTCTATCCCCACTTTGCCCTAGAGAAAGGGGTAGGACAAGGGCGTGGCACCCCTGTCCCGCCTTGGACAGGGGTGTGGCACCCTTTTCCTCCCAGGACAGGGGCATGGCGCCCCTATCCCTACCCTATTTTGGGGCAGGACCTTTCTAGAGCATGCATTGTGGGTTGTGCAGTGAGTGGGAAATCTCCCCGATGTCGGCCCATGAGGAAAGTCAAATCCTTCAAACATGTATTTAAGGGGGCATGCGCTCTCTCATTGGCATAAGTTTAGGAGGTAGAATTTCAATAAGGTCATAAGCGATCAAGAGCATTCAAGCATTCTTTTCCAGCATTGAACATTGTCAAGTCTCCCTTCAAGGCTAGGTGTTGCTTTGAAGTCAAGGATTCAACCATTGAAGAGGAGATCCCTTTCAACATTCATTTCCACACAAGCATTTCTATCAACATTACTACTACAACCTCCCTTGAGGCGATTTACAATTAAGTCTTTCATTTACATCTACTTGCAAGTACTTTCTTTCATTACTTGGTTAGTTCTAAAACTAGGGTTTGACCTAAAGGCAAACCCCCAATCCCAACACATTTCCCTCTCTTTTATGTGTGTAGGTTGGAGGTGCATAGCTGTACTTTCGGATTCGGGCTTCATTTGCAAAGATGGAAAAACCCTTTTCATTTCGTGGATTTTTCAGAGGACCGTGTACATTCCCACCATGGTCCAAACAACTTTTCATCAAATTTGTAGGGCAACTTCATCTCGACATTTTACTACCAAATCTAGGTGCACAACTTCATCCCATATTCAAATCTCAAGTTATAATCGATTCTTTGTCACTTTTGTACTACATAGTTCAATCAATTTCCTTTCCAAATCAAACAAAGGAATAAGGGGATCAACTTAACATTCTTAATTCATTCAGAATTCAATCTATCATCTTTGTGTGGAGATTGAATCTAGTGAATTACCCTTATCTTCCTAATGTAATGGTAAAAAGTGCTTGAAGGATAATCAATAGTGAAAGTCTCATCTCTCTTTGAGGGAAAGGGTTAGTTTTCCTCTTAATCTATCACTCATCATTTTCCCACCATTTCATTTTGGTGAACCTGACATCTTGCATGCTATCGTTTGAACAAAATTGCATATTTTTCATTTACAAGCTTCAAATTTCTGCAAACTAAGTGGTTAATTCATTAAAAACCTTAGATTTTTAAAAATTAAAATTGAACTTGTGATTTGTAAAATTTGCTTGTGGTTATCTTAGATCTAAAAATTGCTTTGTTTATCAAATTCAATTTCCTCATTGTCTTGTTCAATTTGCAATTAAAATTTACAAAATTAAGAGGTTACTTGTTCAAACCCTAATTTTCAAAAATCATCCTGAACTTGTGCAAAAATTAGATTTCCCTTTAATTTTCAGATTTCTGATTGTTCTTGGATTTGTTTTCGGTTCTACAATTCAAACTTTTAGTTTCCCCCCCTTTTCCCAAAATTCAAAAATTCAAAATTAAGTGGTTAGGTCATCAAACCCTAATTTTTAAAATTAATTAGATTTTGTGTGAATTTAAAATCAATTTCATTTACATTTTCCAAGGTGTCCCTATCCATTAGGTTTGACCCTTTTCAAAATTGCACTTCAATTCTTCTTTTTCTTCAAAACCCTAATAGGGTCCTATTTTCACATTTGTGTCTTCATTTCGCCAATTTTTGGGGGTCAGCTTTAAAATCATCATAATATCCATCCTTGAAAATTTCAAAAAAAGTTGGTCAAACCATGTGCGTTCCTGCCACAATCCTCGACTTTTTTTCTGAAATTTTGGGAGACTATTATGGTTGTATTTAATATCCTAAATCTAGAAGATTGGCTAATTTTATCGATTTTTGAACCCTCTAGAATCGGAAATACCTTCAAAATTCAACATTTCAACTTTCAAGAAAAATTTTAAAATTAAGAGGTTAATTATTGTCAGCCCTGATTTTAAAAATTCTGATTTTAAAATTCCAGTTTCCTTTCATTTTTGGAAATTGTGTCATCCTCTTCTCCCAACAAAGTTCAAATTGTGTAATCATTATTTTCTTGAATTTTGCATTACTCAATTTTTGCAAGCTTTGTCCTACAATTCAAATTTCAAATTTTTCCTCTAGTGCATGAGTTTTGCCACTATTAGTCCTACCTATCCTATCCCCATTAGACGAAGCATTATAATTAAAGCTTCCCAAGGTTTAATTACCGAGGAGATGGAGCCTAATTTGGGTGACTTCTTTAATGAGGATCATGCTAACTCTTCCCATCCTAATCATGTGCCTATTGATGGATCTCATAATGAAGAAGAAGCTTTAACTAGGGTTTCTTTAGATCAACTTTCTACATTGGATAATCAATTTGATAGCTTTCAACAATGGATGTCCCAAGAATATCCTAATAGTGAAGCTCTTCCATTAATTGAAGGTCTTAAATGCATGCTTCAAAGTGATAAGAGTGGAATTGATATATTGCGTGGCATTGCACATATTGTTGATTCTAATGTCATGCCTATCAAGAGTTGTGTTGAAACCCTAGGTTACTCACAACCTTCAACACAAGTCAATTCCTCCATTCCTTTGACCAATCCTATTACTAGTATTCCTACTTTCACATCCAACATCATGGCTACTTCAACTCAAAATGTCATTCCTCCAACCATAGGTCATGGGGGCAATCCCTCTTCTTCATTTAATCCTCCATCGTTACCTATGTCTTCCATGAATATTCCTACTATTCCTCAATCAATCAATGTGACACAAGGGGTAAATTCCTTTGAAAAAACTTTATTCCTCCTTTAAGTGTCCCTTTTCATACCCAATCATCACTAATGCCTACTTATCATAATTTCCCACCACCTTATTCTCAGTCCATGCCTTCTTTCAACAACATCACACCACCTTCTCAATCACCTATGTCTAACATCAATTCTTCTACCGAAATGACAATTAACAATATTATTCAAATTGTGTCTTCCTTACAACAACAAATTGCTTCCATGAGTCAATCCAAGTTTGGTGTGCCCACCTTTGATGTTGCGAGCCCACTTTCTGTTGATATTGTTAAATTTGTGCCCCTAAACATGTTGAGATCCCTCAATTAGAACTCTATAATGGAAAAGGTGATCCTCTTATGCATGTCAAAATATTTCAAACCTTGTGTACTGATTTTACTTATGATCAACGATTGCTTGCAAAATTATTTACATGAACACTAAGAGATAAGGCCTTACAATGATATTGCTCTTTGCCTTCTTATTCTATCAATTCCTTTTAGCAACTGGCAAATTCTTTCATCCAACAATTTCAAAACAATATTGGTCCTAAAATTACTTTGACTGATTTAATGCATTGTAAACAAGGTGTTAAAGAAAAAGTGACTGATTTCATTGGTAGATATAAGCATTTGTGTGCTCAAATTTATTTTCATGTGCTTGATAATGATATTCAAAGAATTTTCATTTCTAATTTACAAAAATATATCAAGGAAAAGCTTCTTTTGTTTGAGTTTACTTCCTTTCCGCAATTGTGCACAACAGTCCACAATTATCAACTGGTTGTGAGTCAAATGGAGCAATCCACTCCTATGGCTCCGAGTGATAAAGTGGATAGTGTTCAACAACCATTTGCGAAGTTCAAACCAACAAAAAGCTTCATCAAGTTCAATGATCCAATAAAAAACAACCATGTGAATGCTACAATAGGTGTGCCTCCTATTTCTAAATTTTTCCAAAGAGAAAGACAGTTTACTCCTTTGAATGAGTCTTTGCATAGTATTATGTCTCAGTTATTGCATAGAAATGTTATCAAACTTCCTCCTATAAAACAAGTTGATCCTTCCAAATTTGCATCTCCTCATTTTGATAACAATTCCTTTTGCCAATTTCATTGTCAACCTGGTCATGATATTGAGAAATGTTTTACATTGAAACATAAGGTTCAAGACTTTATTGATAATAAGACTATATTTGTGGTAGATCTGAATGATAAAGGGAATAAATCAGTTTCTCCTCCTAATCAAAATCTTAAGATTTTCACTGATCCCTTTCCATCTCATACCTCTAACGTTATTGAGATTGTCCCTAATTCTCTCTCTTCTGAAACACTCATTTGTATGGCTCCAAATTTGGTTAATATGGTAGAAACAAAAGATACACCTAAGGATCCTTGTATTACATTTGACCCTAGCGAGACCATTAGAGCACCTGATGGCCCTTTATACATAGCTGCAAAGGTTAAGGATATCCCTTGTCATGGTGCCCTGATTGATCCCTCTTGCATGGTTAATGTCATAACTAAAGAGTATCTTTTCACTTTACGATTTTATAAACCACTATATGATGCTTCTAATGTAGTTGTGAATTTATTTGATGGCTTATCTTATCCTACCATTGGTTCTATCACCCTTCCTATCGAAGTCCATACTAAATCCATGGATGTTGACTTTGTTATCATACCTTCTTCTGAGCAATTCTATGTGAAGTTGGTCTATCCTTGGCTATCTTCCATGAAGGATATTGATTCTCTAATCCACAAGTGTCTTAAATTTCCTCATAATGTATAAATCATAACCATGAACCATAGCTTATTTTGTCCATCCGAAAGAAGCCCTGGTGTTCCTATTGATCTCTTTTGGCCTAAACAATTTCAATCTCTTCCATCAAGGAGCGATGCTCTTTTTCAATCTTATCAAAAATGAAAGAATGATGTGATCTTATCCTTAAGTTAATCTAGATCGCCAACACTTGACATTCCTATTATTCTTCAAGATGAGGTTCTTCCCCTCTCGGATAGAACTAATCTCCCTCCTAAGGAAAATTTTCCACCTACTCCTATGGATGTGACTTTACCTTCTCTTGAGGAGAATAACAATATTCCTCTTAAGGTTAGACCTATACCTCCTCCCCATGATGGACTTAGTCTCCTTCCTACACCTAAAATTTTCTCCTTTCTATGGCACAGTTCCACCTCCTTCCTCTTATCGAGAGAAGAGGCCTGCCTCTCCTATTGTTAAACCAAAAAAACCTCAACCTAAACCTTCCACTATAAAGGAGAGACCCATTCCTATTTCTTCAAATGTTCCTCCTCCTTCTCAGCCTTCCACTAAGACTCGACGGAATTTTTGTGCAAGAGAACACCGATGAAGACGTTGTGTTCGAGCTCGTGAAGCTATCCCTCAAAATACTCAATCTCCTTAGACTCCAACAATTGATATGATTCCCTTTCCTCCTAAGCAAGATATTCAACCAACATCTCCAAATCATAAATTGCATAAAACACGTGATGATTTTACTCCTATTCATGTTCTTGCTCTTTCTTTAAACTTTGATGAAGAAATGGGTGAAAATGTTATTCATAATGGCAATACAACTCCTAATGCTTCTGACAGTGAGCATGAATATATTGATGTGGAAAACATTTATCGGATGAGTTTTCAAAAACTTTAATCCTAGCTCCTAGAATAGAACAAAGTGACTTACAATATGAACATGGTCCTTGTTTGGATCTTGTGATAGCTCCATCTGATGTGCTCGATGTCGCTCCTCTGGCATGTTGCTCACCTTCTCGAAATAGTGATCAACAAGATCGGGAGGCGGATGTCATGCTAGATTAGCAATATTAGCACTGCAGATCTTTCTCTCTCCTTTCTTTCTCTTTTGTGACCATTCTTCTATATGTATCCATGTTCTTCTATTGTTCCCTTAATCTCTACTTGGGGATGATGCAAAGCATTGAGATCTTCTCTTGGTCTCTTTCATGTTGACTCAAAAGACATCATCTCTTCCCTTTCTTCTAAGGTAGTGTCTCTCTTTGGGGAGTGAATATTATTATATGCATATACATACATGATATACATGAGTTATCATACAACATACTGACCTCGAGGAAAGAGATACTAGCTAGTGTTTTGTGTTCATTATCCTTGGGTTTATACCTTGATTAGGGGCTAAATGCTTGCAATAACATGCTCCCTCTCTTCTATTTCTCTTGGGTGTATCCTACCTTAAATAAATTGCTTCCAATAAGGCATGTGTGATCGCTTTAATGTGGGGGCATACACTCTGCTCATACTTTCCTTCTTGTGATACTTAGAATTACTTAGTGAACTTTGCTTTGCTTTGTAATCTTTTTATCCTTGCTTTCATGACTCATAGTGAAGGGAACTTTTCTACTTGTATTCATGGTTCTCCCCTTCTCGATCTTCCCTTTTACTTTGTCAATTGAAGTCATAAGATCCTAAGTCCACTGGGCGCTTGGCGCATCTTGCCTCCTTGATGTGGTAGAAGTATTTCAATCTTGTTTCCTTGTACTTTATCGACAGTATTGGCATACGCTTATACTCCCGCTAAAGTGGGGGATAAATGTAGTGTCATAAAATTGTGACCCTAGTAATTTATGACTACATTAGGGTCCTCACGCATGCGAACTCAAATCCTCTATCCTGATCGGAGACTGGAGAGTGCTCGGCTTGTGAAAATAGCTTCTTCCTTGGCCTTTGCATCACTCTGTCCACACTCTGCCCTAGAGAAAGGGGTAGGACAGGGGTGTGGCACCCCTATCCCCCCTTGGATAGGGGCATGGAACCCTTTTCCTCCCAGAAAAGGGGCATGGCACCCCTGTCCCTGCCCTATTTTGGGGCAGGACATTTCTGGAGCATGCATTGTGGGTTGTGCAGTGAGCGGGAAATCTCCCCGATATCGGTCCGTGACGGAATTCAAATCCTTAAAACATATATTTAAGGGGGAATGCACTCTCTCATTGGCATAACTTCAAGAGGTGGAATTTCGATAAGGTCATAAGCGATCAAGAGCATTCAAGCATTCTTTTCCAACATTGAGTATTCTCAAGTCTCCCTTCAAGGCTAAGTGCTGCATTGAAGTCAAGGATTCAACCATTGAAGAGGAGATCCCTTTCAATATTCAATTCCACAAAAGAATTTCTATCAAAATTGCTACTACAACCTCCCTCGAGGTGATTTACAATTCAGTCTTTCATTTACATCTACTTGCAAGTACTTTCTTTCATTACTTGGTTAATTCCAAAACTGGGGTTTGACCTAAAGGCAAACCCCCAATCCGAACACATTTCCCTCTTTTTTCTGTGTGTAGGTTGCAGGTGCGTAGCTATACTTTCAAATTCAAGATTCATTTGCAAAGACGAAAAAACACTTTTTGTTTCGTGGATTTTTCGAAGGACCGTGTACATTCCCGCCATGGTCCGGACAACTTTTCATCAAATTTGCAGGGTGACTTTGTCTCAACAATTTACTACCAAATCCAAGTGCACAGTTGCATCTAGTATTCAGATCTCAAGTTATAATCGATTCTTTGTCACTTTTGTACTACATAGTTCAATCAATTTCCTTTCCAAATGAAACAAAGGAATAAGGGGATCAACTTAACACTCTTAATTCATTCAGAATTTAATCTATCATCTTTGTGTGGAGATTGAATCTAGTGAATTACGGGCCTTATCTTCCTAATGTTATGGTGAAAAGTGCTTGAAGGATAATCAATAAGTGAAACTCTCATCTCTCTTTGAGGGAAAGGGTTAGTTTTCCTCTTGATCTATCACTCATCATTTTCCCACCATTACACTTCCATTGTGCTTGTAGTTTTGGTACCTTTGGGGGATGAGGTCTTAATTTAATGCAAATTTATACTTAATATACATGAATTATCACATGTACATACTAGACCCCTGAGTTATTAGATCCCTTGTGTGTTATATTTTGTCACGTGCTTTATTTCCCTTGATTTTGTCCTTGTCTAGGGGCATATCATAGTGGAAACATGCTTGTATTTTGGATGCATGTATGCTACCTTAAAGAAATTGCTCCCAGTAAGGCATATGCAATCATTTTAACGTGGGCGAATATAGTCCACTTCTTGTTACACTTTATGCACACACCACCGATCAGTTTTTGTAGTCATTTTTTTCAGGTTATTTAGCAAAATGTGCCTTTTGCTTTGTAATATTCTCTCTTGGTGGTGTAGACACCTAAATTTGGCTAATTCATTTAATCAAATTTAAATCCCTTAACCATTCAATTAATTAAATATCTTAATTAATTGGCCCATCCTTTGAATTAATTAATTTAATTAATTAATCCCCCTTCCCAATCCTTTAATTTAATTAATTAAATTAATCAATTCCCCTTTCCAAGTCCCTTCAATTAATTAATCTAATAAATTAATTTTCCACCTCCCATTCCCTTTTATTAATTAATTCCTAATTAATTAATTAATCCCTTTTCCAATCCATGAATTAATTAATCAATTCCCTCCTCTTCCCCCTTTTATTCAAATTATTTAAATAATTCAAATATCCTATTTAGGACACATGGCTCCTAACTTCTAACCATCTAACCCAACCTAGCCTAACCCTCATTTAACCTAACCCCTATCCTTACCCTTGGGTTCTAACCAACCCTATCCTTTCAAACCAACCCTCCCTCCTAACCTCCATGTGTGCACATTCTTCCATATTTTCCAGATATTGGAAAATATCCTTTTTTTTTGTGGTTATTCCCCCAAAAGACATGTGTCCTTGAGGGCACATGTCATTTCTTCCCATGACATGTGTCCCTCCTTTGGGGACACTTGTCTCTTCCCCTTGAGCCACTTGTCCTCTTTGACGACAAGTGTGGAACCTTCTTCCACATGGCTCCCTCTGAAGTGCCACTTGTCCTCCTTGAGGACAAGTGTTGCATTCTCCCATCCTCTTCCTCTCCTCTTATTTCCTATTTAACCCCCCTCTTTTCCTATGCACTTCATCCACCTTCATCCAGTCACACCGTTACTTTGTAGAAATCATTACTCACACCCACTTCATCATCATCCATTATCATTTGCAGCAATAATCATGGAGCAATATCAAGCATCCGAAGACATATTTATTTTAGTTTGCATTGCATTGTTATTTTAGTTCCGTTTTGGTTTTATCATTCTAATCTTGAGGTGTATGATGTCTTGTGTTTGTTTTGTTAATTAGCTAGCTTTTAATCCCTTTGTATTTGCACACACATTTTTCATCGCACATTTTCTGGCACATCTGGTGGGACCCACTTCACAGGTCATTTATCACATTTATTGTTGTTTGAGTGTGTTTTTCACATATTTTGAGTACTTGCAGGCAAAAACCTAGGAATACACGTGGATTTCCACCTTGGCGGGGGTCTATTTTATCGATCTTGACATTTTAAGAAAAGACGGGTTTGCTCCTAGAAGCAGCAGGTTCTCTATCAGAAATGGTGTGTTTGTATTCCTCCAATTGTACGGAAGGTAAAATTCTAAAATTTTACTTTCGAGATTGTTGTAAATAATTTTTATAGTTTTTCAACTAGTATAGTGGGTTTGTCACATGAAACAATAGGATTGCTTTTTAAAATGGCGGGAATGAACTGATATCATTTACAGAGATTTTAGTTTCTTAGTTTCTTGTTTTTTTTAAAAAAAATTGCATATTCCTGTTCGAGCGGGTTTGTACTGTGAAAGAGTGGGTTCACTAGATCATAACATATTGCATTTTAAATTTGCATTTTAATAGTCATAAAAATAGCAGGTTTGCTACATGAAATAGTGGGTTTGCTATCTGAAGTAGTGGTTTTGATGTTTTAAATAGCGGGTTTGCACTTTATAATCATGTTCTAGTGGGTTTGTACTATGTATTAACAAGTTTGCCATATGAAAAATTTACTGTCAATTTCCAAAATGTTATTCAATCTGATTTGGACTAATGTGCTAACATTTTGTGTTTTGATGTGATTTTGCTAATGTTTGTGTAGCTAATCATGCAATTGAAGACCCCATGCTTTTAAAACACTAACAATTTGTTTCATGACCGCTAAAGAAGGGTTTCGCGAAAACATATTTCCTTTATTGCTTTTCATTTTTTTACATTTGCCTTCTACTTAATCTAGGCACACTTCAATTTCTTAAAGGAAAAGAACACCATATTTTTTGTGTTTGGAATGCTTGTGCACACGTAGGTTGGACCAACTATTACACCAAGTATCCTCTCCCCTCGCCTTTGTGGACCTTGGGTGAAGAGAAAGGTGATTAACAATGCCCGTTTTTCTTTTTATTAGAGAATCACCTCTTGGGGGCCTCATCACCTCAAGGGAGAGTTTCGAGCTACTATACAAATACCTGGTCAAATGGTTGGAATGTTGAGTGAACTCATCGTATGTGGAGGCCGTCTCTACACTAATAAGTTCAATAGAGCCTTGACTGGCTTGCTTCATGAATTCATTGTTAGATTGGACTCATCAGAAAACTACTATGAACCATTGTTATAGTGGCTCTAATCCTTCTACTTATTGACTCAGGTGTTGTGATACGCGCATACTGAAGATACCCCTCATGTACCCCCCAATTTGAGAGAGAGAAATTATTGAGATCTTAGGATCTTTAGAAATTTGAAGCTTGGCATGCCCAAGAAGTGTGTGTCATGGAGTGGAGCCAGTGCGGCCAAGCTTCTATCTATCTAGTTGGATGTGGTATTTTGGGCTAGGGAATTCAACAAGTACTATCATTTGACTATCCTAGGAAGTACATGATTGCTCATGCTTTTATCATATTTGTGTGTTGGTTGTGTTTGTGTCACAACAATCTTTTGCCAAAATCAGTCTAAGTCATCAAACACATCACATTTCACATAGTCCTAGTTGCTAATGTCCTACAATGGGTTTTCTTCCTAGTATAGCAGGAATGCCTCTCTTCTGAGCTAGATTGACATACTTAGCATAGTCACTATCATTTGAACTCTCATGGGTTTGCTTAAAAAATCACAGGTTCACTCTTTACTCTGGCGGGTTCATTGTCACTTTTGCCAGTTCTCTCAATCTTTGATATTATAGCAGGTTTGCACCTAGATCTAGCAGGTTTGCACCATGATCCAATGGGTTCATCATCATTCTAACCTGTCATTTCTATCTTTGATGCTATAATGGGTTTGCACCTAGGTCTAGCGGGTTTGATCCTCCCCGTCACTAATCAGATCTTGGTCATCCTTTCAATCTTGCATGATTACTATCGTCCATCATCACCTCTTGTCATCTAATTCATGTCATAATTTCCTTCTTCTTGAGTTAGAGATTGAACATCAAACGTTCAAAATCAAACATCAAACTTCATCCTCTTTTCAACTTCCTCAAAGTCAGTCCCCATCCTAGTTTGAGCTTGTCATTTATCCTATTCTGAGCTTTAGTCTATCATTCTTTTTCATCTTTCATCTCTATCCAACTCATCAACTAATCGTCATGTCGCAATTTTATTATGATGTGTTTGGTTGTCCTTCATTTTCTTCCATTGCATCCCATTCTGATGATGATGAGGGTATAGTTGATCAAGATAAATGTGAAATTGAAAACCTTGATGGTATTGTTGATCAAGACGAATACAAAATTGAAAACCTTGATGCCCTCATCCTTAGCAAGCTTGCACCAAGTGCTAGATACCAAAATCTGATTGTTCATCCTAGCTACCCTACCATTCCTCCATGCACATCCGCTCATAATCCTTATCACACCTTTGACAAGGGAAATCCATCATGTCTTATGACCACAACTCCCTCATACATCACATCCATGTATCCCTCATATGCAACACCCATACCTCCATCTCCTCCCATGGTCCTATCTCAACCCCCATCTTTTCCTCACAACACTACCACTTACATCCCTAATCCAAATCCACCATCTCATTATCCCCAAATCCATTACACAATCCCTAATCCTAATCCTCCATCCTGTCTCACTCCTCCATCCAATCCTAATCCCCCATGCTACCTCAATCCTAATTCCCCATCCTATCTCACTCCTCCATCTAATCTTAATCTTCCATCCTACCTCAATCCTTCATCTAATTCCAATCTGCCATCATCTATCACACAGGCTATAACTAGGGGTATGAATTACATAATGTTGTTATCATCTGTACCCCCACCCGTACAATCAATACCACAAGTTATCAATGCCCTCCAATATCAACCTCAAGTTATA